>NW_022986852.1:519093-669784 GCF_010094085.1 Westerdykella ornata
GGAGAGCAAAGGGTTGCTTCCACCGTGCGATTTATATACACTGAGTGCGCTCATTAAGTGAGCAGTTAGCTTAGCAGAAGGCCAGTACAGAAAAGATGGGATGGTGAAAGGAACAGTCATGTGACTTGAGCCATGTGACTGATCAAGGCAACCACACAATCAAGTGGTTCAGCCGAGCGGAGCCTTGAGCCGTCACATTATATAGATTTCTTACACACTTGATAGATAGTGCCTCCTGCAGCCTATTCTACTTCGCTAATAGTCTGTTTAATGGCAGGCTTTGCTATATTTTCTCAGACGTAGATAGTTGTATGGCAGAGGGGCGATGAATCCAGTAGATACCGAAAGCACAGCAGCGGCCCAGAATGCTGGAGAATCAAACTGAACGAGTCCTCCGGTTAGATGATAATCGACAGTATTTTCAGCTAGCTCCATGGTCACCATGGAGATGATGCTCATTCCCCCTGCTGTTTTGGCAGCGGCCACCCAAGGAAGGCGGTCGCGGCCGAATCGTAGTAGAGCTGTTTCTAACAGCATGGACGAGGATATGCCGGCAGCCACTGGGTCAGGTCAGCGAAGATGGCCACGGGCGACTCAGAGGGTTAAGTAGGATGATGTACTTGAGATGACCATGATTGCCTCCATTCCAATCGCTGGGTGGAATGCTTGGAGGTACCACATGGCCGAAAAGTCGCCAACGGTGCAGCCAGCCAGGCATCGGAGAGTATTCAGTGCTGCTCGTCTCCAAGTTGGACCCGACGTCCAGAACTGCGACTTGGTTGGAGAAGACGAAGTTGCGGCCTTGCTGCAAGAGGAAGCTGTTGTCTTCTCCATGCTAGATTTTGGCCTTCGATGAGAACCGAGAGAACCCTGCCTGCACATGCGGATTGGACCGCCTGGAGCAATTGCCCTGGCCAAGATACGTCGGCTCCATAATGGCCTGCGCAGGAGGGAAGTGGCAGTGGCGGTAATCATCTTCCGATCCCTTTCGCTGCAGCTGGGATTTTTTGATGGACCCAAGTGCGAGTGAAGTCGTGTGAAGTCGTGTGCAGAGCGGGTAAGAGCGTACGAGGCTCTGAGTCTTGAGGCCGAGGCCAATACCTTGATTGCAAAGAATCCTATACATACATATATATATACCACTTTTTTGTCGGCGCAATAAAAGCGCACCAGACTGCACTTTTCAAAAAGCCTTGCATACCAATACAGTACCTAGTCTACTCTACTGTGGTACGCACAAAACCCGCAAGGGCACCGCCACCTCCAGATGATGCCATGACAGCATCTGCGCCTTCCGTTCCTCGAATAACGCGGGTGACGGCGCTCGGACCACATTTTGAACTTTTCACCTCCAGCCATCTACTTGTCCATGCGCGTCAAGCTCCATGTTCAACGCGCTTGCGAACGGTCAACTCATAGACCGGCACGGTCGTCACGTGTTCTAAAGGCCCGCCCTACAGACCGTAAGCACAGTTGCATCCGCTATGGCACGCCAGGGTAAGAGCCGCTTGCCTGGATCATCGATCTGGGTTGTACGTGTTCAGAGTTAGGATGCTGAATGGTGAACATCCAGCAAGGGCCCAGCGTCCGATGCGCCACAGATCCGCCAAGAGTTACCACACCGAGGAGAGTTATCCGCCTTTGGAGACTGACTACGATGAAGACCAATCTTTGTCAGAGAATCAGCACATTCATGGAGAAGCCGACGATACTGAGAGCGACGCATTCGCTTCCGAAGGTCAAGACGATGCCGATGACGATGCCGATGACGATGACGATGACGATGACGATGGGCAGGGTGCAGGTTTCATGTCAGAAGCTATTGATCAAGGTGCCGAGTCCAGCGTTGAAATGGACGATGCAGCCTTCGAAAGGGAAACTGAGACCTCGCGCCGGAGGAAGCGTAAGCAACCAAAGGGAGTGATCAGAACCGCCCTCGCAGCCGGTATGGTGGCGAAAAAGGCCACACCAAAGAAACGCCGCAGAGAACCCCCCAAGAAGAAGGCAGACGATTCGGAACACCGGTTGCGTGCTCGTGGCCTTGATGACTGGGGGAAAGGAGCAAGAGGTGGTGGGTTGGAGATTCGCATCAGAGATCTGTTTGGCCCGGAACCGAGCGATCTCGAGCCCGTCACGTTGACCAGGGATCACTGGTTGGAGCAGCATGCTCTACCAAGCCGGAAACGCTTTCTGAGGAAGTCTTTCTATGTGACCGACAGGACCAGGCAGAAGGAGGTCCAGAAAATGCGGAAATGGTACTTGACCCAGGGCTCAAGAGGGTTTCAACAAGGCCAGAAATCCAGCATTCTGACCAAAGAGCAAGCCCACCCCTACGTGCAATATCCTGGGGATGACTCTTTAAACTTATTGATGGGACCCATCACAGACCCCAAGTTTCGTCAGCTACCAAAGGGCTCTTCTTTGAGTTCTGCAGACCCGTTTGGCCACGATGGCCGTAGAGGGTGGATTATCAACCTCGGCTCCAAGATACAAGACGCACAATGGGCACCTCATGGGGAAGGTACCGTTCAATATCTGGCTGTCGCCATTGAGCAACATCCAGAGGAGAACAACCCAAACAGTCTGCTTGAGAACCTACAGGCTCCGACGTTTAGTCCGACCGCGGGGTTCCCTGCCTCGATTTCGATATGGGCATTCCCTGCTACCTCACTGGGAATACCCGACTCGGATAAGCCACCGCGCCTAGAAGTCATGCTCTGCACAGATTGGGGCGCCCCGAAGGAACTGAAGTGGTGTCCTCTTGGGCCCGCGGATTTCTCCGACACCGTAGACCAAGGGCGGATTCATCTCGGTCTTCTTGCCGGTCGATGGTCTGATGGCAAGGTGAGGATACTTGAAGTGTCTTATCCAAGAACTGCAGCTACTGTGTCCGAGCCACAATATATCCGGTATATCAGAGCAGCTGTTGAAGTTCAGTTCCCAGACACCGTGCCCACTTGCATACACTGGCTTTCGGCGACATCCCTTGCAGTTGGTACAGCGGCAGGTACATTAGCGGTATGGTCTTTGACTCGGGCCGACACGTTTACGCATGGTTCCCCCCGCGAAGGCAAATATAGCAGCCCCAGGCCCTGGTTTCACAAGCAAGTAGCAGAGACTACGATCCTGACGCTCAAATCGGGCTATCCATCCCGGTCCACCTTTGTCTCGGTCAACGTTGCAGACGGCCAGTCCCGACTCATCGACCTTCGTGACCCTGCGAAGGAGACGGTTACCACGAATCGGGACCGAATATTCGGTATCACACAAGCCTGGCACGAACACAGTCAATCATTCATGACATCAGACGAGATAGTGCTGTTCCGCAGCAACTCTATACGGAGATATTATTCAAACATTCTCAGCATGAAGACCGAAGCACAGGTGGTATGCTGCGCGTCGAGTCTGTTGCATCCAGGCGTATTGATTGGCTGTGCTGATGGGAAAGTCTACGCTAGTAATCCCCTTCCAAGGGTCCTCTATTACAAAGAGATTCCGTGGCAACAAATCTGGTTTGCTCACGAATGGAGGCGCGCTTGTGAGAAGCTGCCTCTGAAACTGAACAACGGCAAGACGGCGGTCACCTCCGACGCTGAACATCATCACCAATCCAATGTACCTCGAGATGCCCTCTCACATCCGCTTGCTCGCATAACCGAGGGCTACCAGGTCCAAAAGACGGCGCTGCAAACGATAAAAGAAGCGCCTAAACCGCCGACGAAGGATTATATGAAGTCCATTACAACATTCGAGGAGCCAACTTGTATAACTGCCCTAGCATGGAATCCGAACATCAAATTTGGGACTTGGGCGGTCGCCGGCATGGGGGATGGCCTGCTCCGGGTAGAAGACCTGGCCGTGTGATAAGTGACGAGTGGACCGAAGAGAGCTGTGCGAGTGCCATGCTGCGCGTATCGCAGGGCGACGTATTCGTTCGGGTAACGTCCTATTGTCGGGCTTTCTGCTTCTCGAGTGTCTTATACATGAGAGACGCAGTTCGTCGATTAAGCTGGATGCTTGCCGACGCATTGCCACATGCCATCAGATTCGAAAATACTCTGTAACATGGCCACGAGAAAGTGATGACCCCAGCGTCAACCTTATCTTTGATTCCATCGCAGCCCGTCACTGCTATGCAAGCGGGTCAGAACTTGTGAAGAATGAGGTTCACTTTCCATGGCAGAATAGAACAAGAATCTATATTCAACAAAACCTACTGCTTCGTTGGTCATTGCCATTTGTACCAGAGTCCTTGAACGGTCACAGATCAGAAGCCCTGCTGGAAAGCAGTAGGTATCATACATAATACCACCCAGGTACTCAGGAGTATGGCTCTGTTCGGAGGCGTCCAATATCTCAACATTTGATGCGCCCACTCCTAGGAGGGTTATTCTAACCCAGCATAAGCTACCCGGTTTAGGGTACCTGTCGACCAGAAGGAAGACACCTTTCAGCGTAGGAACCTAGATAGGTAGGTCTAGATATACAGACGTGCGGTAACTTATCCCCGGTATCAACCACAGTAATCACCAGTCTGGTGAGCAGCAATAATTTTACGGGATGGGATATCCCGAGTTGTGGTGATGCTACCGCTAGCAGATCGCGATGCTGTGCTGCCCTTACATCATGCCCCGCTACCCATTATCATTAGCTACTGAACGAGCTACCTGAGCTTCGTTTCCCCGCGCTACTCACAACGCCACTGCACGCCGATGCTCTATCCCGTCCCGCATGATTTCGCCGATTTGTATCCTCACCTTCCCGATTTGGTACCCTTATGGGCTATCGGTACTTGGCGCACACCCGGAACAGTAGTCGATGGACATGCATGTGGGAATCCGGCGCAAGGTGGCTAAAGCGTCGAGGTCCGTTGAACCAAATGACGTCTGGGTCCCATCCTTCAGTGGAACTCCACGTCCAGGGGAAGGCTGGATAAATCACATGTACACAGTATAAGAGAGCGGTGCTGGTGTGACTATAATATGCAAACTCCATTGACTGTTCTCTCCCAGCATACTTTTTGATTGGGCATTTTTTGGACGTGGGTGATATAGCACCGTCTGCCTTCTTTTCTTCACCCCGTAGCCCGGTGTTTGTCGATTCAATCACCATACTAGTGGCGTCTACACCTGAAAAGCTTTGAAACTCTCAGGCTCTTCCGTCACGCTCTTTCGGAGGACTGGTCCAGAGAGGGCAAACGACGTACCAAGCTGCGTACATCGCAGCGATTGAAATGGCCGTTGCACAATCGTACCCAGGCCCGTCCGTTCCTACATCCGGGCTTGATTCTGAGCGGATATCCTCTCAGCACACACCAAAATCTCCGGACGAGACAGATGCGAAGGACGAAGCTTCAGCACCCTTGTTGCAGTCTGTTGTTTCGGCGGACCCCATGAGACACGGCACCGGAACCGAGGACGACGCAGACCGCGAGGCTAGAGTGCGTAGAAGAGACTATGCGGTGGAGCTCAGTCGGCTGATGGGGAGGCAGCTGATAGCCTCCATAGATAAAGGGAATGAGACCCGTCCGGAGGGGTTAGTTGAGGTTGGTGGAAAAGGATGAGCGGATGGACATGGTGCTTGAGGGTTTGTGCGTGAGTAGATGTACCCTAGGTATCATGATACGTGTTGGATCTCTCCTTATGCCGTATTCCGTCAGCATCCATCAAGGCGATCTATTGAAAAGGGAGGTCACAACTGCATGGAAATAAAGTGCAAGATCCATTTTACCCACTTGGTGGACAAATGGATGAAAATTTGGTCGGACCACCGCAGTAGAACACTTTGTCCCGTCAACCGCGTGGTTAACATTCCGGTGTCCGCCTGAGTGTTAGATACAACACATGCCTATCCGGTTCAAGCGCAGAGACATAGCCCATACCGAAAAGGTTACAGTACAGAATTGAGTCGCTATCATGTCAACAATTGTGATAAACATAGCTCCCCTCGACCTTTAGGATGAGGGCGCGCTGGCATCAGCAGCTGCTCCACTCTCACTCGTGTCCTTCCTACTCTCGTCATTCTTCTTCGCTGCAGCCATCTGCCAAGCAGGGATCGCTGCACGACCGTTCGCTAGCCGGCTGTATGGGGTGGGCGTTTGTGGCTTTTCTGGAGCATCGGCTGGAGTTGATGGGAAGGCAGTGCTGCCGCTGATCTGGCTTTCGCTCGCGGCTGGAACGGTTGGCCGCTCGATCGACGCTTCCCCAGGGACTTGCTGAGGAGCAGGACTGTGCGCTGCGGCGATGCCGTTGGCAGAAGGCGTGGTGGTGGTGTGGGATTGGGTTGGCTGGCTTTGGCCCAACCCATAGTAGGACGGGGTTGTGCTGGCGGGGCGAGGTGTCCCGGAACCCATTCTGTTACCAACCAGTGTCTTGAGACTCTTCAGCTCGGCGGACAGCTCTTTCAACCGAGTGTCCGTTGCCTCTTTTTGTGCGTCAAGAGCTTTGGGAATCAAGTCTCTCAAACCTCGCACATCGTCTTCGATCCTTCGGTTGTCATCCCCTTGTCGCCGGCTTGACTCCTTCAATGTGCCGAGCACACTCTCCACTTCTCCAAGGGCGGCATCTAAGCGATTTGTTCTCGCCTCCTCAGAGGCCTTGAGCGCGGCTGTATCTGAGTTGAGTTGTTCCAAAAGATCGAATGCGCGTTTGAAGGACTCGTCAATTGATGCCTTATCCTGCTCCAGCTGAGGAGGGGTTGGGGGAGAGATCAGAGGCATGATATAGCGCTTTGCGGTAAAATAGAGACCGTAACCCACTCCGCCCATTACTGTAGCCATAATAAAGTAGTCGCGCCAGTCACGCTTCGGCGGCCTAGTAGCAATTAGCCAACTGCAAAGACAGGAGCACCAAGCATTCCCATACTCTGGAGGCGGCGCCGGCTGCCAGTATCCCGCAGAGGAATATGCGCCATATTGCGGCGGGGAGTGAGGTTGTCTGTATGCATAGCTGGAAGGCGCAGACGCCTGGGGTGAGGGAGAGGCAGAATGACTTGTATCATCCGATGCGCGAGCGAGCGCTACATCGATCTCCTCCTGGGTGAGGTTCTTCGACTGTAGGAAGGCGATCCGTTTTTCCAGAGGCGCACCGGCAACTGACGGATCCTGGAGGACTGCGAACAGGGTGAGTATGCTTGCACGTTACGGCAGCGGCGGGCAAAACCATACAAGAAACCTGTCCGGCATTCAGCTATGGTGGGCCGGTGAACCAGCAAGGCACTTACAGCAGAGGCGACGAGGTCGTCTCGAACCATGATGGCTACCGGGGTCGTCGAGATGAGGGTCACGCAATGACGGCAAGTCTGTCGTCTCTCGTCCTGTGTGTTCTCCCCAAAATGAAAACACGGAAACAGGCGATGCGGCAGTGTCGACGCGACTGACGACGACAAAGAAAGTGGTCATTGAATTTGCCTCGGCACGCGGCTCGAAGGGTCACTCATCTACAGAGCTGTGGATGGCTCCGCCAAGACCGGAGTTTTCCCGTGCCCGACAGCTGCCGACCTTGATAAATAATACAACGTTCGCCGCCCTCTGTGTATACCTAGATCCGGTCGCTACCTGTCTCCTCGGGAGCCAGAAACAATACACATTCACCGTACAGTACATGCTTGTTTCCATTCCCTCGCACAAAAACCCCGTTGAGAATTATCACTATAGGCATATCCCTATCCCCACTAACCAGCACAAGGTCCTAGATTCGGAAGACATCTTATTGTCAGCATCGAGGCATGATGACAAGATTCCGTTTGATGAATCGACCTGGCATTTAGGTGGCAGTGTTGTATTTGTTCGACCTTATAACAGGGGATCCGCGTCGCGAGGCAGACGGACTTTGAAAACCAACACTTGCGTGTCCGAATTGAAACCCGACTCGTCAGAATATCGCTGCTGTCCATTGTTGATGTAGCCTGCACCAGTCTTGTTAGCGAGAGCGCAGCGCCAGAAGGAGGAGATGGACAGACCGTTCTGTGTGATGAAATCATTGTCCGAGAAGGAAATTAGGTAATACTGTCTCCCCTCTCCTTTCGTTTGGAACTCCTCAGCCACAGGAGCTAGCGCAAAACTTTCCCATTTCTCGTTGAGCAATCCGGCGTCCTGGGCTCCGCCGTTGTGAGCACCGAAGCGACCCAGCTCTTCGTTGTTGTTGTACGAGATCCACGGGCAGTACAATCTGGTTTGATCTCAGGCTTCAGCTCGCCATTCCGACTGGCAACGGCACCGTCAAACGAGTCATATTCCTTGCCCTTGATGTTCGTGGCGCCTGAAATATCGATGATGTCGGCATTGCGGTACTTCGACTCCGATTCCTTTTGACCATGACCTGCACCACTATCTCTGGCAAGGACGAGGAGTTGGGATTGGCTTATGAAATGGATCTCTGACTGCCCCGCAACCTTGCCGCTAGGCGTAAGCGGGAGTTGCACGACATACTCGGCATCGTATTCGATCTTTTTGGCTGAGGTCCGGTACCTGAGCAAACGGGTATTGCGACGGGTGGAAGACTTGTCGCCGCCGTCCTGCATGGCAGCACTCTGGAGCAAAGCATAGAGGAACTCGCCGCCTGGGCTACTGGTGAGGGCTTCCAGGCCTTGATTGTTGGCGCGGCCCGTTTCGGGCGCCTCCGGGACCGTTTTGATACCCGGGTTGTATATGGGCGGAGACGCGGCATTGAAGCTGTTGAGCACCGTCAGGCACCGAAATGACAACATGGACCCGTTCCTCTACTCACCTGACGGAACTATTCCTGAGAGGTAGCAAGGCATCGGGGGGTTTGATAGCCTTGATCATTTTACCACGACGATCAAACTGATATATATATGGTCCTAAGGACTGCGTAAGCGTGCGTTCTTTGTTGCCAGTATCCTCACCGTACCATATTCGTCACTGATCCAGAACGTGCCATCCTTGCCCAGCACGAGACCTTCAGCATCAAGCGAGATTCGGCTGCCACCAGGTCCATCGTTGCCGAACCCATCTCCGGTGAAGGTGGCGACGGGCAGATCTGGAAACCCTTTGTAGGAAAAGTACCCTGTCACGTCCGCATCCAGTCCTACTGTTGTCAATCATTGAAGAGTTAAGGTGCCTCCATGTGACGCACCAGTCATTGGGGTTCCATCAGGGCCAGTGAGGAGGATTGTATCTAGACATTTCAGTTGGACGTTGGCCTTGGCTGGATTTGCCAGAGACGACTCGACAATTTCAAGGCTTATCCTGAACTTGTGTATGCGGGATTGCGTATTTTGAGTGCCTGATTGGAGTCCACGTCAGTCGTCCGTGAACTACCCTTTCTTCTCGGAAAAGGAATACCCTGAGTGTTCCAGCCCCGGTCTGGTAGACCGTAGAGAATGCCTTCATAAGCTTCTCCCTTGTCCTTCTTCCTCTTCCACGATTTGCCCTCGAGGGCTATTGCACTGCCGATGCCTCCAATTGTATCTCCAAACCGGTCGCGAGCATCGGAAGCGAACAGACCCCAACCGGCTAACTGCTCGTATACATAGACGTTGCCATTGCACACCGTCCGATTGACGTACTGGGATTGTCTAGTGATTCACTAGCAACGGCCCCTAGGCGGAGAAGAGCGATGAAGCAAAGACGTTTAAAGCAAAGCATCTGTGAAGAGGTTGTGCTTAGGTCCACACAAGGATGGATTGTCTGTCGTTCCAGGCAGCATGGGTTCTACTGTGTATATAACCTGTGTTATGTTCCTGAGGGGTCGGGTCCGCAGCCCTGGAGGCTTCGGTACACGTGCCCCTCTGAGTGGATGGAGGATAGTGAGGGAGTGCAGACCCGCTTGGCGGTCTTCTTGTGTTCTTTTTCCCTCTTTTTTTTCTCTTCCCTCCACTGTGCATGTCACCCGGGGAGCAGCATTGGATATGGGTGGTGCGCTGCGGTCCTCCCCGTCTGTAGCTGTTCACGCGAGGTGGAAGCGGCCACTGTGAGTCGTGGAGTCGCTTAGCTTCCGAAAGGCACAAGGGAAGGCTATTTTCCAACTCGGTATTTGCCTAGGTAGTACAGAGTTGCGCACACCCCAGTGCCGGATTCCCGTGGGGAACTCTCAGAGAAGGCATTACGAGCGAAATATCAAATGTAGCGGTACTCCGTATATACATCATTGATTTGTTGAGAATCCTGTGTCCGAGGTATCTCACGTGTTGGCGTTTCCAGGGTTCAAGGTTGGGTGAGGGCGCTAGCCTCCTTTTAGTCGCCAGAATTTAGAATTTGTGGTTAGCGTAAGGGTATACTTGTACGTAGCTGGTCATTGGGGAGGATCGCGGTTTGTTGAGAAAAGGTTTGTAGGGTTGCTCGGGGAATTTCCCAATCACCCCCAAACACAATATCCCTTGCTATTATCACAAGTACTGCTGCGAAAACGCGGCGGCTTATTAACCCTATTTAGGGAAATACATCGGTGTAAAGGAAAAACCAATGACCGACTTGAAATGTGCTTCCCCCGCAATAAGCCAAGATGCTTCCCACCGGGTTAGCTGCGAGTTAGTCCAAGAGAGCAATGGAGATAGTCCGCACGTTGTATGCTACTGATAAGAGTGATTACTTACGCCAACCGCATTTGGCAGTCTCCAAAACAACCAATGACAACCCTTGGGAAGTGACGTCTTCCTGGGGTGGCCTTATTATACATGCACGTACCCCGTTCAAGTGGTTGTGTCCCATACGTTTCACTCTCTCCAGACAGCGACCGAAATGAGGGTGGCGGAGACCTGACAGACTCTGCTCCTCGATGGGCGGACGTCTTCCCTAATATCGACGAACTCCGTGCCGATGTGACAGCCAGTCTCCCAACAACGAGTTGTGACCCTTCGGCCAGACCCCATATTCGCACCTCACAATGCATCCGCATTCTGGGATAGGGTAGAGAAACGCAGCAGGCCTGGCTTAATGTAGGGTAGTACTAAGTACCTTCAGTAGTCATCTCCTGCAAACAATCCAGCCGATATCACCTTGAACCGGGGTAACATCCAGCCGTTGCTCTTTCCACCGGCGCATCTCTGATGAGATTGCGATTCGTCTCTCAAGAGTGATGATGGGTGTTGTCGGCCGAGTTGCGCGTACAGGTCCATAATAGGTATCATCCCCACACTTCACAGCCCCTTCTTTGCGTCCGAGTTGCCTGCTCTTCTGGGAGTGCTGAGGTCAGACGCGCGACACGGTACAGCAGCCGCGCCTCTCCAGCCAATGGCCTTCTGCGACAATTGGGTGCCTCGGCTGAAGAGCAAATGCGATCATGCGCCAGCTGCCATTGAAATAATAATGATGCATACCTAGGTACCGAGTATATGTAGATATAGTATCCCCACCTCTTGATGACGACGGCCGCCGACGCGGTGGAAAATTGGCCCGCGCAACGCCCTGGTACTTGTGTACGACAGCACATGTGCTTCGAACGGCTCTGCCCGCGTTTATAAGAACCTTGACCTTCTTTTCCCCAACCCAACGGACGAAATCTATCTGCCAGAGACAGCTTGTTGACCCTCCCTTTCCGCCGAGAGTGCATATCTCGCAATAAATATCGCTTTGGCTCGCCAACGTTCATCAGGGAGTCTTGGGAGCGGGTTTCTCCGACCATACAGTATCTATCGATCGCGACGTGGAGGCGCAGTTTCACCCACACTTATACGGGCGGTGTCAGCGACTGCTGGATCTTCAACAAGCCTGACGCTCTCGCTCTTGTTCAACCAAGGGCATCAGCATCACCAGCAATAACCCTGCGGTGAACCTTAAACGAACCGTCAACTCGTGGCAACTCGATCTCCTCCTATCCTCCTATCCCAGTCTCCTTGGCTCGGCATCTCCGAACAGCCCCCCCGGCAGAGTCCAGGACCAGCGCATCATCCCTCCGATCATGACTGTTCCTATCAACAAGAACCCCCATCCACCCCCTTCCAATGGACACCCAAACCCCTCTTTGCTGGCCACAGCCTCTAAAGACCGAATCATGGTCTTGTACCTCGCCGCTGCCGTCGTCGTAGGATTCGCCCTCGTCCGTCAACTCTCCCTTTATCTCGCACGGCGGCGCATCATCAAGGAGAACGGCTGCGAACCATGTCCGCATGTGTACAACAAGGACCCTTTCCTAGGCATCGATGTGCTGCGCGACCAACTCAGGAGGAGCCGTGAGTGTACCATACTGGAAGGCAACCAGCAGCGCTTTCAGAACTTCCGGTCAAATACGTTCCATTCGCGCATGGTAACCATGCCTTTGATCGTGACCATTGAGCCAGAGAACGTCAAGACCATCCTGAGTCTCAAGTTCAAGGACTACAGTTTTGGGGCGCGGTACACGGCCCTGACGCCCCTGCTCGGCGAAGGCATCTTCAACTCGGATGGCATGAGGTGGGCCAACTCGCGTCACCTGCTCCGGCCCAATTTTGCGCGCGACCAGGTCGCCGACTTGGACAGCTTCGAGCGGCATTTCAAGTTGCTGCTCAAGCACATACCCAAGGACGGATCCCCGGTGGACCTGCAGGATCTCTTCTTCCGCATGACCATTGATACGGCGACGGAATTCCTCTTCAACCATTCGACGAACAGCCTGCGCATGTTTGGCCAAAACGAGGAGGCGAATGAGGACGCCATTTTCGCCAAAGCCTTCAACTACGCCCAGGCCGACGTCTTGACGCGTCTTCGCTTTGGGCCTCTGTACCGCTTCTTCGGCAACACCAGGGATGGCGAGGAAGCCATCCGCATCTGCCATGCCTATGTGGACAAGTGGGTCGATGATGCGGTGCGCTGGCGTCAGCAGCAGGATGCTGAGAGCGCCGCCGCCGCAGGGGAGCCCAAGAAGCACAAGGAGGAGCGTTATGTCTTCATCCACGAATTGGCCAAGCAGACGCAAGACAAGAAACGGATCCGCGATGAGCTCATCAATATCTTGCTTGCTGGTAGAGACACCACAGCGAGCTTGCTGAGCAACATGTTCTTCGAGGTTGCCAAGAGGCCGGATATCTGGCAGAAGATGAGGGAAGAGGTGGCCGTGTTGCAAGGCCGCATGCCGACGTATGAGGAGCTGAGGGGGTTGAAATATGTAAAGTGGTGCTTGAACGAGTGTAAGTCTGTGCTCTCTCTCTCTCCCCCTTGTCGTCAACCAATATCGCCGAATCACGCACAAATGTCGCCGAACTTGATCATCTGCCTCATCCCTACGGAGTACCAGATGCTGACCCTGTCATCAAGCCCTACGTATTCACCCTGTTGTGCCCGGAAACTCGCGTTACGCCATCCGCGATACCGTCCTGCCCTGCGGCGGCGGCAAAGATGGTCAGTCTCCACTCTTTGTGCCTCGCGGCACTGTAGTAGCATACAGTCCTTATGCCATGCACCGCCGGACCGACATCTATGGCCCTGACGCCAATGAGTATCGTCCCGAGCGTTGGGAGAAGTTGCGACCCGGATGGGAGTATCTGCCCTTCAATGGCGGCCCCCGCATCTGCTTGGGACAGCAATATGCTTTGACCGAGGCAAGCTTCGTGACGGTGCGCTTGGTCCAGGAGTTTGAAAGGTTGGAAAGTAGGGATCCAAATGGTGGCGTCTGGCAGGAGAGCTTGACCTTGACGTGCTGCTCAAAGAATGGAACCAAAGTGGGCTTGTTCCCAGCGACAGGGGTAGCGTGAGCGGATCGACTTGGCGGACCAGAACCATTCGAGTGGTTTTGGTTTCGAACGGACAATGACCACATTCTGCATTGATTTAGATGATTTGAGGTCGTCTTTCCTTTGCACAACTAGTTGTAATTCACTCCGTGCAGGTTATGTTGTGTCGCTTACAAAAGATGGGGGAACCGGAATCGGACCCTTCCCCGTATTACGTCCACACTCGACCCGCAGTTTTGTTTCCATAAGGCTTCACGTGCACAAGTATACTGATAGGAGGTCCCAGAAAGTGAGAGACGAATAAGTCATGCCATCATTCAACCATCCAAACCGGCCGATTTCAGCCTACAAACCCTCAAAGTGTACATGCGCAAACACCCTAGCCCTGCGCGTGAAAAGGAAACCCACATAACGCCTGCCAAAATATGCTCAATAGGTGTTTCACCCAAACAGTCTTCTCTTCACCGGGCTCCTGCTCTTCACCTTCTCTTTCCCAGGTTCTCTTTCTCCATCCACCAGCCCATTGGAGCTATCCGGTATCGATGGCACCGCAGGTAAGCTCTTAGCCGCCAAGTTTGTGGAATATGGTGTGTGAAACGGCGTGTGATGCGTGTAAAAGCTCTGGGGTTCGAGAAAACCGCCACTTGGTTGGCGCTGAGGGGTCGCTGGTGGCCCAAAGAAATCGGGTTGTGTGTGGGTGGGATGATATTGCTGTTGATGTTTCGCACGTAGCACGCCAAAAGCCCAGTTGGACAAGTTGAAGCCGCCAAAGATGAGAATGGCGCAGAAGATCTAGACGAGGAATGGTCAGCCATATTGGGAAATGTTGTACGAGTCCATGGTGCTCAAGGGGTTCGTCAAGCCACAGTTATAGGAAGAGATACGCTACTCTTGCCGCAGCAATGGCAAGTCACACTTGTGCCCCTTCCGCTCCTTCTGCTGCTCGTGCTGCTCAATCCGCCACTTTTGTCCGTCTACCGCCTTCTGGAACCAGAAGCCTGACCCAGGACTCGCAGGAGGATGACGTGATGAATCATCGTGACGATGTTGACAGTTTAAACGACGATTTCGCTCCAGGGGTAAGATGATGGAAAGGTACAAAAGGGGGAAGAAGAAGACTAGGCCTACCATGCTCTTGTAGCTGAATTCCTGGACAAATGCATTGAATATCTGGGCGAAAGTTTTCGCAGAAACGCTGGCTCGGGCGATTGCTTTTGGGTCGCGACTCATGCACACTTCCCAAGCTCCACAAGCAGACTCCATGGCGGGGACTCGTGTGTCGGGATCGCAGCGATTCTCGCGGTATGACTTGTGGCAGACGGAAATCTCCCGCATGGCTTCAGCTTCATGCTTCTTCGCCTCGATACCTATGTCTGCTTGAACACCAGAGTAAAATATATAGATGATGTAGAGAACCGTTAGGCCGAGAAGGGCGTTCACTATGAGTTGAAACCAGGTCGATAACACCGATGGCAGCTGCGGGTGAGCCTCAACCCAGGAGAGGAGGTCGCCGGCCTGGCGCGCGTAGCCAGGTCTCTCTGTGTTCTGGTGGTTACCGGTGTGTATACCTAGCTGCGTGTTGTCCGATTCATAGCCGTCCCGCAAGTTGCTTTTTCGGTTCTTGGAGCGACGCTTCATCACCCGATGTTCGGCTTTGGTACTGTACGGTTTCCGGGTCTCCTTTGCAGGGCTGGAGCTGGACGAAAACACGGATTTGAGAGCCATCCAGCTGTCACGCCGATTCTTCTTGGGACTTGTGCTCAGCTCCTCTCCGCTCATCAAACGGCCCATCCTCTCCGCTATCTGTGTGTCCGGTGTCGCGCACTCGCTCTCCTGTGCAGGCGTATTTGGCGTTTCTCCGCCTGAACTGAAGTCAAAGGTATTCGAGGGTGTACGCGGCTCCCAAGGGCTGTTCTGCAGATGCGCTGGCACTGCCGTCAATGGCTTCTGCTGCGAAAACAAGAAGTGTTCCGAATGGGGCTCGCGCAGCTGTGGTCGGTTCGGGGTGTGGAAAGCGCTTTTGGAGGACGAGTCGAGTACGGAGTGTGGACCTGTCGGCCTGAACATTAGCTGCCGCCTTACTCTCGGTGGACCAGAGGGGCGTCGGAAAGGACATCTGAAGGGCACGTACGCTTTTTGGCAGCGCTGGCAGCAGTGATCAATGGAGAGTGGCTGTCAATTGGCCCGGTTCTGTTGTCCCACTCAAAGTCCATGGGCGTAATGGATCCACGGGCCATTTCTGCCACTCAGAATCGATGGGCGGAGGCAGGAAGAGAGAGGGGAAGGCCGTTGCGGCGCCTGTGGGGGAGGGAGCCAAACGTGTGGCAGCTCGTTGCCCTGTAAACAAAAGTTGTGGGGTTTCGGGGATCTATAGATCTGTCTGTGGCTTGCGACTGTGGCGTCGCGTCGATTTGGAGCCTCACCAACAACCTACTTGGCAAGGTGAAGCTTGGGTGCCTGCAGCTGGGGCGGGGTGCCAAAAATGTCCACGCTATCTGGGGCTGTGTTTTCATTTATTATCATAGAGCATGGTCAAACTGTTTGATCTACAATGGCGGTGGATGTGTTTCAAACACGCAATGGAGCTCCTCCACCAGGAGGAGAGGCGACCGCGGGAAGATTGTGTGCCATCTTGATCCTTAGCAAAGGTGGCTATTACAAACTATCTTATTACATTGAAAACAGAAAAGGGCAACATCCGTCTAGAACCGTCCCTACGTTGAAGGAGTATTTCCAGTAACAATGTCCATCTAACAAACGCAACACCCGTCCGTGACGCCGACGATCTCATGCAGCCTGCTTCACCTTCTCCTTATCCTCATAGCTGTCCCAATTTGCAATGATCTTCGCGAGCCTTGGAGAATTGGTTAGCCGGTACACGTCTTCAAAGTATTCCTTGGTGAGTTCAAACGGCTTGGCCGTCACGTTGGGAATGTATTTGCCGACCAGCTTGGAGGGATCAATGGATGTCTTGAGAATCTTCTTGAGCAGGAAGCTTCGGAATGGTTTCACACCGGAACGCAAGAACGTGCTGTGGAAGGGGACGTCGATGCCCTTGAGAGGGACGGTCCCGACTCCAGGCTGGAGTTCGAGGGGCTTGGGTTTGGCTTCGGTTCTCTCCGCGGCGCCCCGAATGATCTCTACAAGGTGTGTCTTGACTTGTTCCAGGGATAACGTCTGCTGGAGCGCCTGGATGTCGATCTTCTCCTTGTGGATGAAGCTGAGGACGTTGATCAGACAGTCCAATGCTCGCAGATCCCCGGCTGCGACATATTGCATGTGGGCGACGTTGTAGTTGACAATCTCGAGGAGCCATTTTGTCTGCTCCGCGACAATGCCGACCACGTACTTCAGCGCTTCCTCACTGAATGTCTTGTGCACCCGGCTCGGGTTAACCGCCACCATGGAGTAATTAGACCTGCCAGCCTCGTCACGCTCCACAGCGACCTGCATGGTCAAGCCACGGTAGAACACCACGGAAACCAAACTCTCGATGGGCATGACTTCTGCCAGCGCGGCCAGCGCGGAATACTCGCCCAGCGAGTGTCCAGCAAAACTGCTATCGCGTTGGACGAGGCCCTTCGCGCGCATATCCTCAAAAGAAGCCTTCTCCATGAGTGTGAGCGCTGGTTGGGTGAATTGCGTAGCCGATAGCAGGCCATTGGGTGCGCGGTACGTGTACGACGGCGTGTCCTCGTCAATATCCTTGAAGATCCTCTCCGTCTTGGTCTCGCCATTTGCGTTGACCGTCTCGAACGTCATGGACATGTAGTTCTGACGAATCGCCTTGCCACGGGGACCTCCGAAGTGGATGGTGAGTTCCTTGGGATTGTTCTTCACGATGTTTGTAATGGCGAAACCTATCCAATGTTAGCTTGCATTCGCGCATCCACCACAGGAAGAATGCGCACCGTAGTTATCCATGAAGTGCTTATCAGCACGGTCCCACACTTCCTTCGCAACGGGGCTGCTGTTGTACAGATCCATACCCATACCCTGCTCTTGCGAACCTTGGCCGGTAAACACGTACGACGTGGTCGGCTGCTCGACCTCAGCCTCACCTACAAGGACCTTCTCCTCCGTGTCCTTGTTGATCACCTCGATCTTGATAATCTTGCGGCCGGAGACCATTCCTACATGCTGGAGGTTGATGTCAAGCAGATTGTCTGGCAGTACCATCCCGACGAGATTGACGTGGTAGCTGCGAACGCGACCAGTATTGTTGTCCGCAGCCCAGGTTTCCACGAAGCTACGCACTGCAGCGCTAGTGTACATGCCATGGGTGATTGTGCCAGGCAGGTTTGCATACTGTGAGAAGACGCGCGAGACATGGATGGGGTTATAGTCTCCGGATACGCGAGCGTAGGTTTCATTTGATGCTGGAGCCTTCAGTGTGAGCGGTGTCTTGTGGTGCAAAGGAATCGGGTTCTCGAAATGGACCGGCTGATCAAGGGCATAGCCGTTGCGCTGCAGATAGTCCAGAACGGGGTTCCCGTGCGACTCGCCAGCCACGTAGTGGACGGAGGCAATCTGGATGATCTCCTTGGTTGGAAGCTCCAGCAGGACTTGACCAATGGTCTCGACACTGCTGAAGACCGTCTTGGATTTGTATCTTACCAAGCTCTGCAACTTGAAGGTCAACGTCTCGTTCAAGAGCGAAAATCCTGGCTCTTCCAGATTGAACCATTCCTTGGAGCTGAGGATGGCGACATCCTTCTTGGTTGCAAGATGGAGCTGCATGGGCGTCTCGATCTTGCGCTGAAAGGTATTCTCAAAGTCGCTGTACGCACCACGATACAGGAACTGGCTAGTGACTTCCATGACTGGCAGGCCGTCCCGCGTAAGGGTCCCACACACCTCCACCATCTTACCGGAGTCCTGGTTGAGAACCGCGTTGATGCGAGCGGTGGTATCCAGTACATCTCCCTTCCTGAGCGGTTTGGCGCCGGGTAGCATGCGGAAGCCATTGGAAAGATGAACGAGCTTGAGCAGATCGCCGTCAATGGCCCGAGGGAAGATGGGCTTGGTGATAGCTTTCCAACCCGCCACGATGGCGAAGTCCATTGGCGCAAGCACTTCCTTTTCGGGGCGATCCACGAAATCCTCGCCGGTGTTGCCGACTGCGTGGACAAAGTCGTTGATGGCCTCGCTGGTGACGGTGGCACGGCCACCGTCGAACCGAGAAGTCAAGGGAGTATCGAAGGGACAAGCCTCGTCACCGAACCAGATCCTGTAATAGAATTCCTTGATTCTATCATTGCGGCCCTCCATGATTTCATGGATTGGGGCGTAGCCGACATCGGGACGGTACTGGAACTTGAGAGGGAGCGCATCAGGCACTCCCGAGGCGGTCCGTCCCTCACACAGATTGAGTTGGATTTCGTTACCCTTGGAAATGCTGACCTCAATGGTCTTGACCAACTTGCCATGATTGGGCTCCATGAGCGTGATGACGGACTTGGCTGGTTCATTGGGATACGTGATTTCAACCGTCATGCCATGCGTGGGGGCAAATATTCTCTGCGTCGGGTTGGTCTGGAATCGTTTTCCCTGGACGAAGATGTCCGCAGTGAAGAAGGCATGCCTCCATGAATACGTCTTGCCAGCAAGGAGTTGCAGCCATGACTGCACATCCGGCAGGACAGACTTGGGATCGTGGGAAAGGCGGTACATGACTCGATTCTCTTTCTCCAAGACATCGAGGCCGTCCACATCCACGGCCTCGGGCGTACCTATTGGCTTCCCTCCAAAGTACTCAATACAAGGTATCTTCGACTCATCACCGCCGTAAACATCGCGCAGAAGATACTGGATGTGCTTTTGGTGAATGCCGTCGAGGATCTCTTTAATCGGCTCATCCACCTTTGTCGAGTACTTCACCGCCATGGGGCCTTGCAGGATACATGTCCGTCCAACGTCTTGGTCAACAACTGCGTCCAGGTCCTCGGACTGCCAGAGCGAATCCTTCTTGAAATATACGGGGAAATTCTCGTCGAGCACAGGAATGAACGGAACGGGCTTCTGAGTACGGCGTTGGCACAACATGAGGAAATGCTGGACATCTTGGGCGCTTATCAGCTGCTGCGACGCCTCCGGGTACGCTTCCGAGATCTTGGCGATGACAGCGTACGGGTCCAGGAGCTCCTGAAAACTCTGAATGACGGAGGGTCGATCCTCTTTGCTGAAGCGTTCCTCGACGCGACGGATGAAATCGCCAGTCAAGCGCATCAAGCTCACGTCGATCCAGCGCGACTGGTGTCTGACGTACATCAGCTCCACCATACGTTCGACAACTTCAGTGTACGTCATGTCCTCGAGATCCACGGACTCGCCCTTCTTGTTGCGCCCGAACCAGACCTTCTGGAAGTCCTTGTTGAGCCTTTCGATGATGTAATTCCTCTTCTTCTTCAATTGTTCGACCATCTTGGGTTTGGAAAGGCTGAAGATCTTGTCGTCCATTTCTTTCCAGAACAGGACGCCACGCGTGGCCAGCTTATGAATGGGCTCGCCCATCTCGGACATGACGGTGACGACGCCGCCCGCAGGTCCCTTGTACGTCTTCTCCCACTCCTCATCTCCCACGCCGGGCGCGTTGACAATGGCCTCCTTCGCCTTCTTTGCCGTATGGGCCTCTTTGGCGGTCATCATACGGCTACCGAACATGCAGCCGTCAAATGGCATAGGAGGATAGCCGAAGCGTGTGGACCATTCTCCGGTGAGGTAAGGGTAGGTGTCCTCGGCGCCGCCGAATCCGGACCCTGCGACGAGGACGAGATTCTCGCATTTGCGAACACGGCTGTACATCTGGAGGATAGGCTGGTGGAAGTCTTCGAAGGAATGATGGCCACCGCCACGGCCACCAGTCCACTGCAACACAACGGGAAAGCCGGGATTGGCCTTGGCAATGTTGACCGTCGCCTGAATCGCCTCCACGGAGCCGGGTTTGAAAGCGATGCGCTTGATTCCCAGCGTGCGAATGTACTCGTTCGCCACATCAATGGATGGCACACCCGCACCGATGGTCAGACCCTCGATGGGGATGCCTCTGTCTCGAAGCTTCTTGATCATAGGAATCTGCCACTGCATGGCAACCGGATTGACGTAGATGAGGTTCACCGTGATTCCACGACCAGCGGGGATCGCGGCTTCGATCTTCTCAATCGCCGCAACCATCATCCGCTCATCGAAGTAACCACCGCCGGCGAGTTCGATGACGTAACCGGCATTCATGGTGGCCGCAACGAAGTCCCACGGGACGGTGGTGGGCGTCATACCGGCGACCATGACTGGCGGAAGACCAAGCATCCTGCTCATCTTGGTGTCGACGAAAGTCTGGCCCGTTGACGTCTTCACGAGGCGCGGGCGATACTCGTCGAGCCAGTTCTGAGCATAGCGGACAGCGTGCTCTGCATCTCTGTCAAATAGCTCGGGCTTGTAGCCCACCTCGGGGTTGGACCCGTCAATGGTGCCAGCCAGAATGACACGGACGCCTGTACCTTCCTTGTTGCGGTTGGTCAAGACGCCCAGGCCGGAGATGCCTCCAGGTCCAAAGTCGAGAATGTGCGTCGCTCTGGGGAAAACGGTCGCCTTCTCCCAGTCCACCGGATCCGTGGTGATCATGCGGACGAGGTTGGGCACAATGTTGTCCGGGGCCTCTTCGCGGACGTCCTTGCCGGTGCTGGTGTCGTACATGGGGATCCCAAGGCTGCTCCCGGGGATCACGACATCTGTCAGGTCATCCTCGAGCTGCTTGGTCGCCTCGGCCAGGTATGGGCTATGGAAAGGCGCGGTGATGGGCAAGAAGCGATTCACGAAGCGGGCCTTGCGCTCACTGAACGGGATCCTGGCCTGGTTGAGGCTCGTGTCGGCCTTGACCTTGCGCAGACGCAGGTTGAGGCCGTGGAGGGAGTTGGGAGGACCCGTGACGACAAAATTCCGGGCACTGTTGACGAGGGAGATGGAGATTCGCTGGTGCTCGGGGAGGTGGGCGTTGGTTGCGTCGACATGGTCCTGAACCGCCTTCCTGGACAGGTCCCGAATGGACAACATGGGCGTAGGTTCGCCCTCGTCATGGTTCACCGAGTCCTGCAGCGTATTCGGGGCCAGCGAGGTGCGGGGATAGGCTTGCTGGCTCCGGGTCCCGATCCAGAAGAGTATGGTGATGGCATTCTTGGCCGCCAGCGCAAACGTGTCCCAGTCCTTGCCGGCGGCAATGGCGGCAGCCGTGACGACACCTTGCGAATGACCGGTCACGCCGGTCAGTCTCGACCGGAATTGACCTGGCGTGCAGCCCAAGGCCCTGCAGGTGACGACGTAATGTGACAATTGGGTCAAGCCGATCAGGGGCAGACTGACGGGGGCGGAAACCAGATAAGGGGTATCTGGTTGCGACTCCTTGTTGTTCAGCCAGCGCATGACATCGAGGCCCTTGGGATACATCTTCTCCGCGCGGGGGTCGCGGGCGAGAGCGAGCAGCAGCTTGGCGGCTTCACGCACGAAATCGCCGACCATGGAGGGATAGGTGGTGTAGATCTCGCGAAGCTCGTCGAAATACTCCTCGATATTGCCCTGGCCACCCAGGACGGCGTAGATGCGGGCGTTTCCCTCGGCGGCCTCGCGCAGCAGAGCGGATTCATGGCCCTTGATGGGGCGGTCTGTGGCCGAACGGGCGGTATAGTATGACGAGACGGTGAGGAGCTTCTTTTGGGTGATGCCGGGGAGCGAGGCAACCAAGGCGTGGACGTCGTTTCCGCCGAGGAAGGCACGCTCAAACTCGTTGAGGACGGTGTTGAGGATTGACTCTAGGATTTCCGGGTCGTCGCTCTCGTCGATCTGAGCGGCAACGAAACCGAGGTAGCGGGCGACCAACTCGGGGACGGAAGAGGGCTCATCGTCCTGTGCGAGCTCGTCGGTGGGTTCGGGAAGGGTGGCCTTGAAGGCGTCGCGCAACTGCTGGGCATGGAAGTGCTGGGCGGTTGGGACAAGGAGCGTGTACTCGAGCGAGCCGTGGGAGAGGGTGAGGGGTCGCGGCGAGGCCTGGGTGCGCGGCGTCGAGACGCCCGTTTGGGGACCGGAGGGGTACATTGTGGGCGAGGAGCGGCGGGGGGGAGAGGCGGAACTCGGGGATGGTGGAAGCTGGCAAAGGGCGTGTGAGCGAGTGTTTGGGGGGGGGGGGGGGGGGTTTAATGTTTTGAGAGGTTCGGAGAGCCGAAAAGTGGATTGGAGTGGGGGGATTGATGTAGGCGGAAGGAGCGAAGGAAGTAAGGAAGGAAGGAAGGAAGGAAGGAACGAAGGAGGGAGGACGTACGCTGAAGAAGCAAAACACTGCCTAAGGACTCTTGGAGCTGGGTAGAAGCTAATCTACCAGCACAGAGTTGGAGAAGTCGGATCGAGTTGTCACCCAGGACCCAGTTGTGTAGAGTACACCGTCGCTCCGAGCTGGCGTTGGTGACGAAGGAGAGGGGAGAGGAGAGAGGCAGAGGAGATGAGCAATTGAGGGGGCTCGGATGATGGTTTGGACAGCTTCCAGGTTCCCGTCTGTTGAGGGGAGGAAGGAGGGGTGCAATTGAATGCTTGAGAGAAGGGAGAGAGGGAAAGTAAAGAAAGGATGAGAGGCGGAGAAGGGGAGGAGAAGGATGGCAGTTTGGAGAGGCGGTAGATAGGAAGGGATCGGAGGAGAGGAAGAAGAATGGGCGGATGGAGGAGGGGAGGGGTATTGCGTATCGTCCTGTGTACAGTACGGTGTAATACTTACTGTGTACACCGGCAATGGCTCGGGAGGCGGCGGAATGCAGGTCCAGTATTTTTTTTTAATGGGGCCCTGGGCGGCCGGGGCACAGCTGGGGGAGAAGCTTGCGAGCCTTGGCCAAGCTACGAGGACCCACAGGCCTGCGGGAACGGGGCCTCGCCAATCGCAAGCTTCGACGCTAGCCTCGCCCCCTCGCAAGCTTGCTCGCAACGGGCTTAGCGTAGTCATCGATTGACCGCATCCCATGGAATTTTTTTCGCAATGTTTACCACAGTACAGACCCTTGCGCACGGGCCCCGCGGATTTCTGCGATGGAGGAGAAAAGAGAGAGAGAGAGGGATGCGATCCATCATCCATGTCTGATTGAGGCAACAACGGCCCACACAAGACGTCTTCCTAGTCTACCCTATCACTCGGACCAACGGCCGTTTCTCCTCCTCAAGTGCTCCTCTCTCCTCTCCCTCCCCTCCTCCACCAACTTCTTTTCTCTACTGTCCATCCCCCTCCCTTCCGGCCCGGCTTCCATCCCTCCTCTTCCTTCCTCCGCCTCGTCATCAATTGCTCAACCCACTCACCACTCCTCACTCTTCTCCCTCTTTTCCCCCTCCCCTCGCACCTGCCTATAGCAAGGGCTGCATTGGGCACATTCCACATTCCTCCACGCACCACCACCTCAACACCAACCCGAGCAGACCTCCCGCCAATTCCACTCCTGCCCAACCCCTTGATACCCTCGTCGTCGTCCTTCCCTTCTTCTCCTCTTCGACCGACGACGTCGTTGCCGCTTCGTTCCGCTATACCCCATCTCCCATCCCACGGGCACGTCTCCCATCCATCCCGCAGACCGCCGACATGAGGCCCGAAGTCGAGCAGGAGCTCGCCCATACGCTGCTCGTCGAGCTTCTGGCATACCAATTCGCCTCGCCCGTGAGGTGGATTGAGACTCAGAATGTCATCCTCGGCCATGGCACCCAGCGCATCGTCGAAGTCGGGCCCGACCAGACCCTGGCCAACATGGCAAGGCGGACCCTCAAATTCCATTGGGAACCCCACGATGCCGCCAAAAACATCTCGCGCCAGATCCTCTCCTACAGCAAGGACGCAAAGGAAATCTACTACGATGTCGACCCGGTTGTCGACGACGAGCAGCCTGGCCCACCTGCCGCCGACGCCGCCCCCGCCGCCACGCCCGCTGCTCCCTCATCCGCACCCCCCGCTCCCTCTGCAGCACCCGCTCCCGCTGCCAGCGTGGGCCCCGCCGCCCAGGTCGCCGATGCCCCCGTCACGGCCACGGATATCCTGCGGGCCATCATCGCCCAGAAGCTGAAGAAGCCTCTGCTGGAAATTCCCTTGAACAAGGCCATCAAGGACCTCGTTGGAGGTGCGTGAGACACAGCCCCTTCCCAACACCCTTCCTGTAACACCCGCTGACCGTGTCATCACTTGCAGGCAAGTCTACTCTCCAGAATGAGATTCTCGGAGACCTGGGCAAGGAGTTTGGCTCCACCCCCGAGAAGCCCGAAGATACGCCCTTGGATGAGCTGGGTGCATCGATGCAGCAAACCTTCAACGGTGAGCTCGGCAAGACGTCCCAGGGCCTGATCGCCCGCGTCGTCTCGTCCAAGGTGCCCAACTCGTTCGGTATGAGCGGCGTGCGGAAATACCTCGAGACCAGGTGGGGGCTCCCCCAGGGTCGCCAGAACGGCGTCCTTCTTCTCGCCATCACCTTCGAACCCGCACAGCGCTTCAAATCCGACAATGACACAAAGGCGTGGCTGGACGACATGGCCAACAAATATGCTGCCCATGCCGGCATCAACCTGTCCGCTCCCGCCGCCGGAGGCGATGCTGGCGGCCCAGGAGCCGGCATGATGATGGATCCCGCCGCCATCGATGCTCTGACCCAGGACCAGCGCATGCTGTTCAAGAAGCAGCTCGAGCTGTTCGCGAGCTATCTCAAAATGGACCTTCGGGCTGGGGACAAGGCCGCTTTCGTCACCGAGCAAGCCAACGCCGTTCTGCAGAACCAGCTCGACCTGTGGAACGCAGAGCACGGCGAATTCTATGCCGCGGGAATTGAGCCGCAATTCACACCCAAGAAGGCTCGCGTCTACGACTCTGCCTGGAATTGGGCCCGTCAGGACGCCCTCAGCATGTACTACGACATCATCTTCGGGCGGCTCAAGACGGTCGATCGAGAGATTGTGAGCCGCTGCATCGCCATCATGAATCGCGCGAACCCCACACTTCTCGAATTCATGCAGTATCACATCGATCACTGTCCCACGGAACGTGGCGAGACGTACCAGCTGGCAAAGGAGCTGGGCCAAGACCTCATCAACAACTGCAGAGAGATCCTCGACAAGGGCTTGACCGTGTACAAGGAAGTCTCCAAGCCCACCGCCCCTCACCTCGAGATCGATGCCAAGGGAAACCTCAACTACAGCGAGATTCCCCGAGCCAATATCCGCAAGTTCGAGCAGTACGTCACCGAGATGGCAGAGGGCGGCAAGCTCTCCGAATACAACAACCGCACCAAGGTCCAGTACGACCTACAACGCATCTACAAACTCATCAAGGGACAGCAGAAACTCTCCAAGTCCTCCAAGATGCAGGTCAAGAACCTCTATGGGAGCGTCTTGCGAGCGCTCGCCATGAACGAGGGCCAGATGCTGCCAAACGAGAACGGCAAAACCCCGAACGGTATCATCAAGAAGGGTCGTAACGGTCGCGTGCCTAGCCCCCAGAAGCAGGGCAGGGTGGAGACGGTCCCTTACATCCATCTCAAGAGGAAGGATGACAATGGTTGGGATTACAGCAAGAGGTTGACCAACATCTATCTCAGCACGCTGGAGAAGGCCGCCCACGAGGGCCTCAGCTTCCAGGGCAAGTATGCTCTCTTGACTGGTGCAGGCGCCGGGTCTATTGGCGCCGAAGTGCTGCAAGGATTGATCAGTGGAGGTGCCAAGGTCGTCGTGACCACCTCACGATTCTCGCGTCAGGTCAACGAATACTACCAATCCATCTACGCTCGATATGGCGCCAAGGGCTCGCAATTGATTGTTGTTCCCTTCAACCAGGGCAGCAAGCAGGACGTCCAGGCCCTGGTGGATTACATCTACGACTCCAACAACGGCCTCGGCTGGGATTTGGACATTGTCATACCCTTCGCCGCCATCTCGGAAAATGGCCGAGAAATCGACGGTCTCGACTCCAAGTCCGAACTCGCTCATCGCATCATGTTGACCAACCTTCTCCGTCTTCTTGGTGCCATCAAGACTCAGAAGCAAGCCCATGGATACGAGACCCGGCCCGCCCAGGTCATTCTTCCTCTGTCGCCCAACCACGGCACCTTTGGCAACGATGGATTGTATCCAGAGTCCAAGATCGCTCTCGAGACGCTGTTCACGAGATGGCACTCGGAGAGTTGGGGCAACTTCCTCACCATCTGCGGCGCAGTCATTGGCTGGACCCGCGGTACCGGCCTGATGGCGGGCAACAACATTGTCGCCGAGGGTATTGAGAAGTACGGCGTCCGGACATTCTCACAAGCCGAGATGGCCTTCAACTTGCTCGGCCTCATGGCGCCGTCGATTGCCAATCTCTGCCAGGTGGAGCCCGTCTGGGCTGACTTGAACGGCGGGTTCCAATACATTCACAATCTCAAGGACGTCATGACCGACCTCCGCAAAGAATACATGGAGACAAGCGAGGTGCGCAAGGCCGTCATCAAGGAGAACGCCATCGAGAACAAAGTTGTCAATGGGGAAGCAAACGAGGCCTTGTACCGCAAGGTCACCGTCCAGCCGAGAGCCAATCTGAAGTTCGAATTCCCCAAACTTCCAGACTGGGAAAAGGAAGTCAAGCCTCTGAACGAGGACTTGAAGGGTATGGTTGACCTTGAGAGGGTGGTCGTCGTCACCGGCTTCTCGGAAGTCGGACCTTGGGGCAACGCGAGGACACGCTGGGAGATGGAGGCTCATGGACAGTTCACCCTGGAAGGCTGTGTAGAGATGGCCTGGATCATGGGCCTGATCAAGAACCACAATGGCCCGTACAAGGGTAACCATTACTCTGGATGGGTCGATGCCAAGTCCGGTGAGCCTGTCGAAGACCGCGACATCAAAGCCAAGTACGAGAAGTACATCCTTGAGCATTCGGGCATCCGTCTCATCGAGCCGGAGCTGTTCAACGGGTACGACCCCGAGAAGAAGGAGCTCCTCCAGGAAGTACAAATCGAGGCCGATCTGGACCCCTTCGAAGCATCCAAGGAGAATGCTGAGGAGTTCCGGCGGAAGCACGGGGACCATGTGGAGATCTTCGAAATTCCCGGCTCCGACCAATACTCGGTCCGGCTGAAGAAGGGTGCCATTATCCAGATTCCAAAGGCCTTGCGGTTTGACCGTCTGGTCGCCGGTCAGATCCCAACAGGCTGGGATGCAAGGAAATACGGCGTCCCTGAGGACATCATCTCCCAGGTGGACCCTGTCACCCTCTTCACCCTTGTCTGCGTGTCCGAGGCGCTCTTGACGAGCGGCATCACCGACCCATATGAGTTGTACCGCTATGTGCACCTGTCACAGGTTGGCAACTGTATCGGCTCTGGTATCGGTGGTACAAGTGCCCTCCGGGGAATGTACAAGGACCGATATCTCGACAAACCGCTCCAAAAGGACATCCTGCAAGAGTCCTTCATCAATACGATGAGCGCGTGGGTGAACATGCTGCTGCTTTCCTCCACGGGTCCCATCAAGACGCCCGTCGGCGCCTGCGCTACTGCTGTTGAGTCGATTGACATTGGCTACGATACCATTGTGCAGGGCAAGGCTCGCATGTGCCTCGTGGGAGGGTTTGACGATTTCCAGGAGGAAGGTTCCTACGAATTCGCCAACATGAAGGCCACTAGCAACGCCGACGACGAGTTTGCCCGTGGGCGCACCGCGAAAGAGATGTCCCGACCCACGACGACCACCAGGAACGGGTTTATGGAGGCTCAGGGCTGTGGTGTCCAGGTGCTCATGGATGCCAGGCTGGCCCTAGATATGGGTGTCCCCATCTACGGAATCGTCGCCTTGACTACTACGGCAACCGACAAGATTGGTCGTTCGGTTCCTGCCCCAGGCAAAGGTGTCCTCACCACGGCCCGGGAGTCGCCCTCGGCATTCCCCTCCCCGAAGCTCGACATCAAGTACAGAAGGCGCCGTCTGGAAAAGCGGCTCGAAGCCATCCAGCGGAACCTCGAGTCCGATATCAGCGATCTGAAGGACGAGATCGAAGCCCACAAGTCGCGTGCTGACCCCTCCCACCCGTTCGATGAGTCGGCATATTGGGAGCATCGCGTCGCTCAGATCAGACAAGAGGCCAAGTCTGCGGAGAAGGAAGCCCTCAATCACTATGGCAACAGCTTCTGGAAGCAAGACCCGACCATTGCGCCCCTTCGTGGCGCTCTGGCAACATGGAACCTCACCATAGACGACCTTGGCGTTGCCTCCTTCCACGGCACTTCGACCGTTGCAAACGACAAGAACGAGTCCGACGTCATCAACCAGCAAATGTCCCACCTGGGCCGGTCCAAAGGCAACGCGCTCCTTGGAATCTTCCAGAAGTGGCTCACTGGCCACCCCAAGGGCGCTGCAGGCGCGTGGATGATGAATGGGTGCCTGCAAGTCCTCAACACCGGCTTGGTCCCTGGCAACCGTAATGCGGACAACGTCGACCAGGTACTTGAGAAGTTTGATTACATTCTCTATCCTTCCCGGACCATCCAGACGGACGGTGTCAAAGCCTTCTCCGTCACCTCCTTTGGATTCGGCCAGAAGGGTGCTCAAGTGATTGGTGTTCATCCGAAATACCTTTTTGCCACACTCGACCAGGCCGAGTATGCTGCTTACAAGCAAAAGGTTGAGGCGCGGCAGAAGAAGGCGTACAGGTACTTCCACGACGGGCTCATCAACAACAACCTGTTCCGTGCCAAGGACAAGGCACCTTATGCCGACGACAAGATGGAGGAGGTATTCCTGAATCCGCAGGCTCGCGCTAGCGTTGATCAGGAGACGTCAAAGTATACGTTCAACAGCTCCAAGAAGTCCGCTAGGGCTCCTGTGAGAGACACGAGTGCGCCGGGGGTGGAGATGATCGCGAAGGCCCTCCAGGCGTCAGCTGGGAACAAGGGTTTCAGGGTCGGGTATGACGAGGAGAGGCTGAGCTCTCTGAATATCGCGAACGAGACTTTCCTGGAACGCAACTACACGGAAGCAGAGATTGCGTATTGCCGAAAAGCAGGGGATCCGCTGGCGAGCTTCACTGGCAAGTGGTGCGCCAAAGAGGCCGTTTTCAAGTCGCTTCACGTGAAGGGTAAGGGCGGCGGTGCCGCAATGAAGGAGATTGAGATTCTGAACGATGAGACTGGAGCACCAGTGGTCAAGGTATGTTGCCATGGTCCTTTGTGGGCCCTTTGTTGCTTCCCTCTGTACAGAAGGCTGACATGGGACAGCTCCACGGTGACGCTGCGGAGGCAGCGAAGGCAGCTGGTGTCGCGCGAGTCGACTTGACCCTTAGTCACGGGGACGATCGCGCCGTGGCACTCGCGGTAGCCCACCTAGGATGATGAGGAGCAGCAGCAGGCAGGCTGTAACAGCAGCATTCGCCAGACGATGGTTCATTGCTAGGGCATTCGATGCATTGCACAATAGACTAGGAGGGAAAGGCTCCGCCCAGATGGAGGTCTCGTCTGACTCTGATGTTTCCCAAGGTTTCTGTGTTCGTCTAGATGGTCAAGAGATGGGGGTCCTCTTGGGGCCCGCTGCCTGTCAGTCTATGGAAATGCGAGAATGGGTGCGTTAGTACAGATTTAATGAAGGCAATAGACAAACGTAATAATAGTTTCTCCATGCCCCTGATTGCTCGTCAGACGTTGGGAAGATGCCGTAGCGAGGTAGAGTTCATTCCGCCGCATGTTGGCTGCCCACATCCGCGAAAAAAATTGAATTATTAACTTAAAGGGGACGACAACTGGACGCGTTTTCCCCGTAGCCATCTGCTGGTCCCTGCGGCAGCCCCACAAGCTCCCGCGCCCCATTCCCCCTCCACTCCACACTAGCCTACTTACTAGTATTACTACTGTGAATGGCACGACCTCACATGGCTAGGTGCACACTCTTGCGCATACGAAAGACCCGGAGAAGCCTACAAATCTCCCATAGTGATGCTTCATATCTTCCCGCGCCTGGTAGACGCGCGCTGCGCTCGAGGTACTGTATGTATTGATGTATGCATATGGTACAATGATGCATGTCGGTGAGATTCAACCCGTGCTGCACTGCGCAAACAGTGAACATTCCCCTGCATCGGATTTTTCAGCACCCAGTGTGCCATTGGCCGAAGACTCTGCCCTGGTACCTGTCAAAGTATGTACTTGCCAGCCTGCATGAATATCTAATTGCTGATTGCAAAAGGGATTTTCGAAGGATTCGCTTTTACGAGTCGCCCTGTCATACGCCTGGCCGCCAGTTCCTCCCCAACACGATCTATGCCGGGCCTCCCCACGTGGCCGAATACTCCGTCTGACACGCCGCCGCTCGCATCCCGTCCGTGGGGATCCAGCCTTCTTCAAGTAGTTCTCTGTCTCTGCGGACAATAAGAATGCCTTTGTTCCTAGCACCTTGCTCAGCCCTACTCGTTCGCCATTGGGTAATACGCGCCTTGACCGCTCCCGTAGAAGCATCCAATCTTGGGCTGCGTCAAATATAGCTCCACAGTTACAGCAACAAGGTACGCTTCATTTGGGTAATATGCGCATCCCGCGGCTCTGGGAGCGACCAAATCTGACTCGTTGCACCCAACAACGGATCGCACGAGCTCTGGCTCAACAGTGGCTCTTGTGGGGAGAGTGACCCAAGCGGCGAAAGCAACATGTTGTCAGTCTGGGCGTCATGGAAGGAGCCCTCCTAGACCAGTTAAGGCACTGCATTTCAACTCCCGCTCGCATGTGCTCCAGCAGCCTTGGGCGGAGATAGGGATGGCCTCGGGAAAGCCCTGCCCCCCAAGGATGCTACAAAAGCCTCGTCCTGTCCCGTCATTCCAATCTTCTGCGTCGTGGCCAGGAGCTTTCCTTGTGAGCTGTTTGGGAGAGGTAGCCCTCTTTATCGCCATGTTGTCTCCTTTACAAGCCGTTTCCCTCCTTTGCCTCGCGCAATCGGCCCTCGCTGTCAACTTTCCTTTCGAACAAACGACGCTGAGTGAAGCCGATGTCAAGGGCAACAAGGATCTTGCGTTTGGAAAGCTTCCTGTTCCTGCTGTGAACAAGGCAAGGTGCAAGACGTACGCTAGCGATGCCAATTGGCCCAGCACCGACAGGTGGAACGCCTTCAACGCGAGTCTGGGAGGGGCGTTGCTGAAGGGCATTCCTCCTGCGGCTGCGTGCTACGAAGGGCCTTATTACAACCCCGCGAGATGCGAACAGATCAGATCCATCCAGGGTAGCACCAACTTTACGTGAGTGGAAAAGCTTCGACGACAATCGGGATTCCCCTCACAACCAGACAGCAAAGCCGATCCGACCATTCCCAACGGACAGTGGCAGCTGGGAAATCCCTGCCCCGTGCCTCCCATTCCCAATCCCGGATATTCTTGCAACATTACTGCCTTCCCTGCTTACGTTGTCAATGTGACTACTGTAAAGCAAATCCAGCTAGCCGTCAACTTTGCCCGCAACAACAACCTCCGTCTCACAATCAAGTTTGTGTCCCCACTCCCACTTCCGATTCTTCGGCTAACTGATGCACCAGAAATACTGGCCACGACTTTCTCGGACGGAACACCGGCGGCGGTGCGCTTCAGATCTGGACACACAACCTGAAGCAGCTCGAATATATCCCTTCTTATAAATTCGGCAAGTACAATGGCAAAGCGGCCAAGGTCACGGCTGCTCTCGAGCAGTTTGAGTTACATCAGTACATGACCCAGCATAACATGACTTTGGTGGCACCAGGATCAACGACAGTCGGTGCCTATGGGGGGTTTATGCAAGGCGGCGGCTTCTCTACGATGGTCACTTCGAAGCTTGGCCTAATGAGTGACCAGGTGCTTTCGTTGGAGGTAAGAAACCATCCTCGACAGGTGAGAAGGTTGTACTGATGGACCGCATGCAGGTTGTGACCGCTGATGGAAGGTTTGTACACGCCGATCCTTGGGAGAACGCGGATTTGTTTTGGGCTATTCGTGGTGGAGGTCCTGGTAAGTGTATCGCTTTTTTTTTCTCTTTTTGCTCGTTCGATTCTTCTTCTTCTTCTTCCTTCTTTTAAAGCGCAACGCACCTAATAACGTGAAGGAAACTTCGGAGTTGTCACGTCCGCCATCGTCAAAGCTCACGACACAATGCCCATCGCCCAAGGTCAAGTTTACTTTCAGACCAGCCCCGTCACCAATCCCACCACAGCCCCGTACAACGTGCAAGTGAACGACACGGCGTTCTGGAAAGGCATCGACATCTGGTTCTCCTGGCTGCCTAAGGTCACATCCGCAAAAGGCGTCGGGTGGAACTACATTGACACCATTGCCCCGACCGCCAACACATCCCGTACATATCAGCTCAGAAGTCAGATCAACCTGCCCGGCATGACCAAACCTGAGGCAGAAGCCTTCCTAGCCCCCATGATCAAGGAACTCAACGATGTCGGCATCCCCCTCAAAGTCTACGTCGACTGGTACGAGACGTACCCCAAGCAAGCCTTCCGCCCTCAGGGCCCTGGCGAGAGCGTCACCAATGGACGCTTCGGCTCTCGCTTGTTCCCTCGCAAGAATCTCGAAGACAAGACCTCGCCCCTTTTCCAGAAGACAATTGCATCCATCCGCGCCTTCGTTGAAGAAGGCGGCTACAACTTCCACAGCGTCGATTACACGCCTACGACTGAGATTGCAGGATGGCCCGGCAGCGATTCGGCCGTGAACCCACACCTGCGCAACGCCATCATGCACGCTACAGGCTACGATACCAATTCCTACGGCCCGGAGGTTAGCCCCGCAGACCAGATTAAGAATCACGCCCGTCTGAACGAGTACGTGAATAAGTGGAGGGATGCTTCCCCTGGGGCAGGCGCTGTAAGTGAAAAGTTTCTCCTCTACTACAGCCTTGCAAGCAGATGTAGATTGGATGCTGTATGGGCGTGTGGAATACAGAAATATGGGTTTCGTCTGCCAGGCGGAGCGGTGTTCCTGAAATGACAGGGTTCCACCACCATCCCACCTGGGCAGCATCCAACCCACTACTCCACCCCTCAATCAATCCGCAACCACCACCCTTCCCTGCCCTCCTTGCAGGCCTTTCTAACGATGAGAATAGTACATGAACGAGGCGGATACTGAAGAACCGAATTTCCAGTGGAGCTTTTATGGGAAGAATTATGATCGGTTGTTGGAGATCAAGGATAAGAGAGACCCGTGGCAAGTGTTTTATGCGGTGACGATGGTGGGGAGTGAGAGATGGTTTGTCGAAGGCACGGGGGGTTTGCCGACGCAGCAGGGGAGGTTGTGTAGAGTGCAGAAGTAGGCTGTCGATGAGGACAAAGAGTAGGGTAGACGGCGGGGTTCGCATCGCGCCACTAAATATATACTGATGGGCCTAGAAAGTCCGACTAAAAGTCATTTGCAGGGATAAGCATCCTACTATGTATGCCTAAGGTATTGAACCATCGAGAAGAAGATGATAGGCATTTGAGAAAGACAGAAGATACTAGAAAATCGCAGGTGAAGAGTTCTCAAGCAGACAACCCCCAACATACACATATCCGTTCTCAACCTGATCCGAATTGTCCTGATGCGAGACCATTACTCTTCAACATTATTTTTGATCCCACAAACCGTGCGTATTCGACACTTAGGCCTGTTGCCTTTTCGATATCGTCAATATTATGTTTAGGGGAGTTGCTGAAATATCAAAATTGGGCATAGGCATAGGCAAATTCCGGAGGACGCATGTCCTACCATGGTTCCTGAGTGTCTAGTTACTGCCGAGGATAAAGCACGCATGCGACGTTGGTGTCACAGCATAAGCGTTGCGGATTTGAGTTTCTCAGTAGACTTCCCAGGTTCCGGTACGAAAGTTGACTGCTTCCCTTTTCAATCGATTGATAAGCTCCGTACTTCGACACATGTAGGTGTGGTCGTCTTCTGAATGCTACGAAAGGACCAATAACAACAGAGCCGACCCGCCGCGACGATAGGGAATTTCCCCCTTGATGTATTTCCGTACGAGCACGCCTCAACCAAGTCGGTGGGCCGATTCTACTGTTCGACTACAGTGGTGAGAATGTCACGCTGGATTACAAAATCAACATGGGCAAACTGGCAGGTGACGCAACGCTGAAGGACCTTTTAGACACAACGGGAGGTACGCTTTGCTATACCTATTGGTAGAATAGATGAGACAACGCGCGCAGGGAAGGTTTTAAAAATCACCAATCTTTTTAACCTCAAATAGCTTTCCAAACAACCCATCTACTGAAGTTTTGCAACGTTATTAGTAACCTAATCATGCCGATATTTCCATTGCAAATCTTTTGCAGTTTCTTGCTACGTATTCATACAGGTTTCTATCAAGTGTCGTCCTAATCCCGAGCCTTGATGCTGATCTATATAGAGTGGACAGTCCTGCTCAAATTTTTAGACTGCTAACTTGCCACTCGGATTCCAAGGTAGTACGAACAATCACAATTGAGCGGAAGGATTGGTTGTCTCTTGGGGGCGCCAGTTTGTATTTCCTTGACCTGCGCGTGATGACCTCTGGAGTCCGTAAGCTGATTACCTCTTTTGAGAGCTTTGTTCTGGCTCATGTGGGTAACACTGTCCTCAACATCTGGGCCAGACATGAACGGCTATGTGATGCGCCTCGATTACTTCCAGAAATATACACACTTGTGTTTTTGGTAGCTTATATTTTTAATTCCAATCTGATATTAGCACATACGACCATAGCACACGGAGAATTGGGCCTCTCGTCCGATCGACCATACACAAGCCGTGTAGCGCCCGTTGAGTAGTACCGTGGGTGACCAGGTGCGAATAGCGTGGTGTTGTATGTTTTTTAGTTTGAGTTACGAACCACTCGAATATATTTTTTTGTTCGTCGGAGAGAGATGCAAAGGAACGGGAAATGCTCATGTTGTTTGTTGGTTCTACGGCAGAACGGTTGTCTTCGTGCATCCATGCAGGACCGCAACTCGCAGGAGGGTAAGCCAAGCTTCGGTCGAGCGTCAACCGTTGATCAATCTCAAACTCCCCTATGCTGCTCGTCCAGTTGTCCGAAGACGCCTAGAAGAGTGGCAATTCTGTTGATATGAAGGAACGCGCTGACACCGATATTACCCCACATCATGTCGTTGTAATCGTTGAATTTCCAGAATACGCTAGGGCCCAAGATTTTGTAGCTAGCGTAAATGTGCCCGAGGTCGGCGATGGAAACCACTAGGAGATAGCTCTTTGCCACACGTGGGTCGCGGGTTATGGCCGTGCAGACGATCGCTAGAGCTCCAAGCAGGATGAAGACGTTGCCAATCGTGTAAGAGAGGATGAGCGCACCATCTGGGACGGTCGTTGAGAGGGAGGGCGATGGCGTTTGACGAGACACGAACTCCGACGGCGAGTTCCAAGCGGCATTCCAGCCCATGATTCTACAATAGCATATTAGCGTTGAACGGCAGAGCTGCAAAATCAGCTCGAATCGAAGCATGGAGGTGTCCTGTCGTACATGGACTTCCTGCTTGAAGGGTCTAGATACTTACAATGCTAGTGGCTCCAGATACGTGAACAGCAGCGCCGGCCAAAAGGGAAGTATAGTGCCGAGCGCCATGTGTGCGCTTCTCGTGCTCCTCAGTTGAAGGTGTGTCGTTGAAACTGGAGCATCAAAAGCAAGAGAACCCGAGAGAAAGGGAGGAGAAAAGGGGAAGCTGTGCCACGGTGAGACATGGCTAAGCTGACTATGGAGTTGCGATTGGTAAGCCAACGATGCATAACGCAGGGCGTAGATATTGAGAAATACACTTACATGGGTAACGGACGAGCACGCACGCGAAACAGCGCTCAAGTTTGCAGAAGCCGTAGGCCTGAAAAGAGTATACGGTACCTACATTTAGCAGCGGTGCCCGCTACTCTTACAAAGCATCCCGAGGTCGTCGGAATCGGAACTACCGGGATGCATAGGGAAAATCATCTTAGTGATCGCACATCCCAAACGCAGTGCTCGCTACTTTTACAAAGATAGTCGGTGAAATCGGAGATACCGACATTAGAAACCACCTTTTAGTAATCGCACACTTCCAAATTGGTATTATATCTGCGAACTTCGCAGTATGCACTCTCTACATTTATCTCGGCGGAGCGCTGACAACCCTGGAAACCGCGCTTAGGCGTCAACCGGCGAGGACTATGATTTCCAAGCCTCGGGCAAAAAGACACAGGAAACTTCGGCTCTGCAAATTAACGCCGAACTCGAACGAGCTTCCTGGGCAACAGGTACCCAGGTACCCAGGTATATCTAGCCAACTTGACAGCTCCAAAAATTTGTTCCCATTGGCAACAATATCAGTTTCCTCGCGACTCACACCCCGTTAAGCCATAGACTCTTTGAACTTTTCAGTCATTATTTCGAGACCAGTGACCCCTTGTCCGCCTGTATATCATTCGTAATGTCGACTAGCCGCTTGTTTACTCCTGTCAAAGTGGGGAATGTCACCCTCCAAAATCGCATTGCGATGGCACCGTTGACCCGGTTCCGAGCAGACGACAATCACGTTCCGCTACCTTTTGTGGTCGATTATTACGCTCAGCGGGCGTCAGTTCCGGGCACGCTTCTCATCACTGAAGCAACCTTTATCGACCCAAAAAACGGTGGTTACCCTAACGTGCCTGGAATCTACAACCAGGCCCAGATTGATGCCTGGCGTAAAGTTACCGACGCTGTCCATAAGAAAGGTTCCTTTATCTACCTCCAGCTTTGGGCCCTCGGAAGAGTAGCCAACCCAGATTTCGCGAAAGTGGAGGGTATTGAGATTACCAGCTCCAGCGCCGTTCCTCTCGATAAGGACCATGCCACGCCGAGGGAGTTGACTATCCCGGAAATCAAGGAGACTGTCGGAAGATATGCGCGAGCTGCGAAGAATGCGATCGAAGCGGGCTTTGATGGAGTCGAGATCCACGGCGCCAACGGCTACCTCATTGATCAGTTCTTGCAAGACAAAGTCAACCAGCGGACAGACGAGTATGGCGGCACTGTCGAAAACCGGTCCAGGTTCGCATTCGAAGTCGCCCAGGCCGTCGTTGAAGCCGTCGGTGCTGAGCGCACTGGCATGCGCCTCAGCCCCTTCTCCGAATTCCAGGGCATGAAGATGAAAGATCCCCTCCCGCAGTTCTCAGATATCATCAAGAAACTGAACAGACTCGGTCTTGGCTACGTCCACCTGGTGGACTCCCGGGTCTCGGGCATCATAGATCAAGAGAGAACGGATCGTTTGGATCCTCTTGTCGACCTTTTCGATGGACCCGTTCTCATCGCAGGAGGCCTCGATCCGAAGTCGGCGAAGGAACTCGTAGAGGAGGAATATCCCAACAAGAATGTCATCGTCGTCTTTGGTCGCTATTTCATCAGCACACCGGATCTCGTCTTCAGATTGAGGGAAGGTATCGATTTCAACGAGTACAATAGGGATACCTTCTACATTCCTAAGGCCGAGGAGGGTTATGTGGACTACCCATTCAGCAAACAGTTTTTGGCAAGCGCACAGGCATAGAGCGGGTGCTGATATCTATAGACTTAAGAGCATCTCTGGGACGTCTTAGCTTAAGGTCAGAGTAGAGGCATTGATGAGTTAATATTGCATCATAGTGCATGTCCCCTCAGTTCTACAGTAAAACTTGGTCCATCATCTAATCAAACATGCTGTTAATACCGAGCAGAAGACTACCTAGGTAATACGCCACTTGTGTAGAGCTAGGAATTGCACAGTCCATGCACATCTGCGTGGAGAGAATAATCACTACTTACTACATCAAGCGAGCAAAATTGTAGTCTTGATTGAGCAAACTCTATTTTCGTTTACCTGATCTACAAAAATGCCATATATATATACATGCGTTTCAAAGCAGCTATATTGGTTATAATCCTGCCCTTGGCATATAACAATAACATTGTTTTTTAACGACATAGTAAGAGAAATTAAGAAGGACGCAAGTGATCGTGTAATGTTCATGGACAATGCTGACAACACATGAAGATGCACAAATCGTCCACTCAATACATATATTTCCGGCGCTGCGCACCACAACTTCCCATTCCACTCCAAGCGCACCAACCATGTCTGACTTTTCTACTGAATCAGTGCCACCAGAGCCGGTATCGGTGGCACAAGACAATTGCACGATTGATGCGAGCTTGCGTAGCGATAGCGGTGAGGACAGCTTATACCATGACGAGCTCGAGGATGACGCTGATAGCGACGACACGGATAAGTACTGGGCATGGGCAAAGCAAGCGCGGGAGGAACGGAACAGAACGCCTGTCCTCTATGAGATTCCCTTATTTTGCACTGCAATCCAGCAACTTCGGTTCCTCACATCTCCTACCGAGGATGCGGAGGGCCAAGCTTGGCCTATCAAGGCTGAGGACCGGTGCAATATCCACGGCGACGGCTCTGACTCTGATCGGCCTTCGTGTTCGGTTTGCGTAGTGGAAGACCATATCGAAATCTTGCAAGGCTGTGTTGATGCCTGGTTACTGCTTCGAGGGCCGTCGATGGATAAAGAGACTTGGTGTCTTCTAGGTCTCTGGAAGCGGACCTGGCACTGGTTTGCTCAGTTCTTAGCCACCTTGGAGGCTTCCGACAAACCAGATCGTCACCAAGCACTCCGTCTAGCAACGGCCAGTGTAGACAACTGGTCGCCAGGCGCTCGCTTAGACCCGATCACTTCCAAAATGTCCCCGACCTGGCGGAAGAAAGCGAACAGTATCAAAACGGTGAGCTTCACACATGATACCCAGGACTTCGACACTCACAAGAGTAGAAATAGGCTCTCCTATAACCGAAAGAGCTCACTTTACCATGCGGGACGATATGCCGCCCTAGATCCCGAGGGTTGGCAAGACACATCCTGGATGTCTTCCCTTGATGCTGGTATCGCTCAATGTAAGGTTTTTCTATGGGATGTTCTCGGAGTTGAAGAGCTATATCTAGGACATCTCTTCAATGTCAGGCACTACCATGACATAGTCTTCAGTGCCTTTACGCAATTCCGCCAGACTCTGAGCCACGCCGAGACGAAACGAGAGAGAGATGAATGTTCCACATTCTCTCACACGTAGACAGTATCATAGTCGCCGACCCGTCGGAGGTTGTGTATACCGAGGGAAAGGGTTTCTATTTTCGAAGCGTTATATTCATTTGCCATGACGCCAACCGCTTCCAGGAGTTCAGCTCCACCCGCGTCTTGATGATGTCGGGAAGCACTCCACCTATAATTGGATCAGTGAATGCAGCAGAGGATGGTGACCAGGTTCCTCTATCCTCCTTCACGGATATGGAGGACTGGCGTCGGTTCTGCTCCATGCATCAAGACGACCCGCGCTTCCAGTCGTTCAAAGATCTGGCCATGCCTCAAGTAATTGACGATGATCGCGAATGGTTCTGAAACCTGACTCGATAGCACTGTGAGGGAACATAGCTAAAGCACACATAGTACTACGATGAGTACCTCCAGTCAAAGCCACACAGTACCATGAAGAGCGCAATAGCTCAATATCGTACATATGTAACCATGCCGTACGATGGCATACTACACACCGCCCAGCCTCAATTCTTCTTAGATACCCCCGACGAGTTTCCATATGAGTGGAGACACGTATCTTATCCCTTCTCGTTCATCATTCTTGAAAATACGATCATATTCTGTTTCGATCTATCCGCGCTCTTCAAATTGGTGAAGCTATGTACTCCTTCCCTCGACACTAACTACCTGTAAAGTCAAGCTGTGCATTGAAGACTCTAAACCGGCAATCCATGCGGTTCACTTCATCCAGCCGTCCTAGGTATGGAAGACCCGTCCACAATTCTCGTAAGAGTTGTCCCAATACGCAGGACAGAGACGCGTATTTCCTCAGGTGTTCTATGCAGACAGTTCATTGAGACGAGTTCCGCCCGACACTTTTGCGCTGTTTCCAGAGACTGTTCTTTCTTTGCAACTACTACCTTGTAGGATTGTAGGAGTACAATCTTAGAGATGCTCCATATGTATTTTACAAGTATTGGCTTCTCTAGGCATTTTAGCTACAACATGTTTTGTTCAGCACCAAATTACACCCTGCATGATTGATTTAGATGGATTGTAGCCGTTCTGTGACCCATGTGCGGATGTATCCCCGCCCCATTTATCAGTCTCCAATGTTCCCACAGCTTTCTACAATGTACAAGCAATTGATAAATCGATATCATTGTACAGAGATATGTTAGTAATCCGACAACATTGTGTACTTATAGTATTCTCTAGTGAGCATTGCGCAAGTGTTCCTCGCGATCAATCGATCCACTCAAAGCAGCTGTGAACAATGTTTACCGTTATGGGGACACTGGGAAGGCACATAAGGAATGGGGTTTCCTCCCACCCGATATATATGTGTTGCAACGAGTACTTTGTGAGATCCATTCACCACTGCAACTGGAAGCAATAGACCACCAGAAAAGCCAACGCCAACCCTTCCTTCAAACTCAATCACTGCAGCAGAATCCTCACTTGCCAGATAACCTTCCTGTTAAAGACGGGAAGGCGACGGAGCCATCATGGCTGACTGCAATGTTGAGATGCTTGAGGTGGACGAGCTCTATTCTCGCTGGGCGAGGACACAGTTGACGTGTCGAATCCGGCTGCAGAGCTCCCGTCGTCGCCTTCCACGCACGTGGACGAAGATGATATGGAGTTGGATGGAAGTTCTGATGAGAGTGATGACGACTGGGAATACGTGGAAGACGAAGGGCGTGATGATACTGAGTGGTATTGGGACTGGGTAGAGTCAAAGCGCACTCCACCCCTCTACGAACCCGAACGGGTCTATGAGTCGCCCCTCTTCCACTTGGCGTATGAATATCGGAAATTCATCACAGAGTCGGAGAATCTCGAGGACTGGCCTATCGAGTCTGAGGACCGTTGCCAAATACACGACAAGCCATGCTCCGATGGATCCGATGATTGCGACTTGTGCCTGGCACTGGCGGCGGTAGAGAACCTCCACCTTATAGCAGATGCATGGACCCTTATGGGTGGTGCAGCTGCAGACGTCGAAGCCGAACCTCTCCTTGACCTTCTCGGGCTCAACAGAGCCTGGGATAAGTATAGGAAGACCCTTGGCGATCCCGAGGAGTGGCTGGAGCTCTCGGGTGAAGGACGTCATATCAAGGCACAGATCGTTCATCTTGTGCAACAGAGCAGGTCCCCAGGTGCAGATCTAGATCCTTCAAGCTGGAAAATGTCTGATGACTGGAAGAAGCGCACGCAAAACAAGCCCAAGCCTAGAAGAGTACGGTTTGACGAAACAACCGATTTCGCCAATGACGCGCTCATAGCCAGAGACGGTGACTGTTACCTGCGCTCATCCTCCCTCTACTGTCCGGGGAAAAATGCTTGCCCTAACGAAGAAGGCTGGGAGGACCACTCTTGGGAGCGAAATTGGGTGGTAAGTCTGGCGCAATGCAAAGTATACTTCACCCCTACTCTTGGTCGCCGAGAGTACTATCTCGGTCAGCTATGCGAGTTGAAGGACGCCAGCATGGTTATCCAGACAATCACGCTACGCATGAAATCGGCGGCTCGATCTCTCCCCCACGAGCGCAGAGTGATCAAAGAAGCCATGCGAAACTGCGACACTATTCACATCGGCGTCCGCGCAGGCAAAGGCAAAAATTATCTGAGGAACATTAAGTTTGGTGACATTGCCCTATGCGACTATCAGACAGATCGCTCGGATGTTGTCCGTCAAGTACGGACTGTAGTATTGACCAGAGCTCATACTGCTCGTCTTGGCTATCTTACTCCGGATGCGAAGGACGATATCATCCCTCGGCGTCCCGTAAAGACGAAGAAGGACTGGAAAGAACTTCGTGAATGGGTGGAGAAGGATTGTGCACTTGAAGAGGAAACTCTCAAACACTGGCGGACGATCCTCCCTCTGTCACGACCTCATCAACGGACGAATGACTGGGCCGAGCTATAGTAGATGCTCGACCCCCGTGAACCGCAGCGGTTTCGCGGAAGCTCGCGAAGCACACTTTGGTATCTCTTGTTTCTGCATTGCTCAATACCTTAGGGCAGGCAAGAAACCTCAATAATACATCTATATTTACTTTGCTACACAATCCAGTCTTCTCATATCTTCGAGTGAAGCATGCTTCCAGCTTAGTGATTATTAGAGTAGGGCAACTGTTCGCTCGTTTACCCTAGCTATATCAATGCCACTACCCCATCCGCACAGGCAGGCCCCTCCCTTCAGTCCTTCCAACATTCTTCCCTTCACCCCTTTTCTATGTAGCTTTCCTGCAGCACCCACCAGACGCACAACCTTCACCAGCACTTTCTGTCGCGTCAGCATGCCATACCGTATGCCTGCGGCCCGGCGTCCCGGTTTTTGTTGAGGGTCTCGGGCGAGTAAGCCCCACTACACTGTGTAGGTAGAAGGAGCAGAACTACCGAGGACAACAATACGAGCGTGGCGGCGGAGAACGAGGCTCCTATGGAGGAATGATCGGCACCACGTTCATTGTTTTGAGGGTTGGAAGTGCGGGGACGACGTGAGCGCCAAGCGCCATGTTGGTGGTTCCAAACATGGGGTTCGTGGAATTCCCCAGTGGAAGGATTGTCGAGCGCAGTTGTGGTGGTGGAATGTACAGCGGCGTTTTGGAATGGCCATGCTGTATTGTCCCTGAATTCTCAAAGAGCCCATATACACGTTTGGATGAACACGAGCAACGAAGGCAGGATTCGGCACTGACATCGCATTCCATCTTTCACAAACATAAAAGATGCAATGACTGATCCGCCTTGTAGACGTGGACGTCCTAATTACAGAATGCAAAACTACCCAACTGTAACACAGTCTCCGGACCTAAACGGTGCGCTCGACGACAGTGGTACTACCTTTCTCATGCCCAGCTTCCACCTCATGGATCTGCTTCTCGACGGCTGCAACGGCCTTGTCGGCGAGCTCCTTGTCTTCGAACACTGTCGGACATTGTTAGTCACTGTCCGTCCGCTCTCGATGATGAACTTGATGGACTTACAGAAAGCAAGCTCCTCGAGAGTACGACCATGCGTCTCAGGATAGAAAGTGAAGACGAAGCCGAATTCGAATGCGATCCAACCGCAGTAAATGGCCAAGTACTTCCAATCTATAGCATCGAGGGCGATGGGATTGACGTTGGTGGAGAAGAACCCAGCGCACTTGCCGAAGATCTGCTCAATTCCAATACCCATAGTACGCTGGGCGTAAGGGAAGAGTTCGACGAGGTAGGCTGTCCACCTGTTAGTGAAATGTTACAGAGGATACCAGGGATAAACTTACTGTAGGTCAGAGAGTTGTTTCCAATGTTATAGCAGGGCGAGTACGCGAAGTACCAGATCAGGGCGGAAATGGACGCCGAGTTGTTTTTATAGCCCGCGTCCTTTGCAACGCGAAGTCTGTTGAAAGAGACTGTCATGGCAATGAAGACCAAACACATGGTCGCTGACGAAAGCATGAACATGTGTCGGCGCTTGAAGCGGGGAACAATGAGAGCGATGATAGTTGCATTGAGGAAACTCCAACATTGGTTGGCGATGTTGATCCTGGTCTTGGCGAAGGAAGTATCGTAGCCCATCATCTCGAAGAGAAGGTTGGAGTAGTAGGACAGAAGGGTATTGCCGGACATCTGAGTGAAGAGACCCATGAAGGTTGCGATGAGAGCACGGCGACGCATACCGGCAGTGCGGAACATATCCCACCAAGACTGCTTGGAATGCTCCAACTCGAGCTTGATAGTCGAACGGATCTGGGCCATCTCGGCTTGGACAATGGCCGAGTTTGCATCACCCTCAGCGTGATACTTGGTCAGAACGGCGAAAGCCTCATCCTCACGGTCCTGGCTGACAAGCCATCTAGGGCTCTCCGGGAGAAGGCTGTGGTATCAGGTTAGCCAGATGAAGAATGAACGCCAGAATCCCAGTTCGACTCACTAAACAGTGCAGATCTGGAGCAGAGACGGGCAAATCTGTAGAAGTGATGGAAGACGCCAGCTCCAGTTTCCCTTAATCTCGGCGGTTTTGATGGCGATTGCGGCAGCGATAATGGATCCAATGAAATAGGAGGAGTTGAATAGGGAGGTCAGAATAGGGCGCTCCTTGGGATAACCCAGTTCACCGATCAAAGCAGAGCCGGAAATGATGCAAAAGAGAATGCCAACACCGAGGAGCATGCGGGCGATGATGTACATGGCCACTGAACAATGTCAATCAAAATCGAACAAATCGATATTCCAAGGTGCAACATACCGTGCTGAGAGAAACCTTGCAGAATAGAGCCGACGACCATGATGAGTGAGCCAACCATGATGGACCACCTCCTGCCCCATCGCTGGTTGCAGTAGGGGGCAATGGGAACCGCAAGAATGGAGCCGAGTTGGTAGCAGGAGGAGATGAAGCCAAGCATGGCTGGCTCAATCGAGAATTTCTTCTTCTTGGTGTCGTAGTAGCCATTTCCGAAATCTGAATCGCATTAGGCTTCCTGGGGACGCTAAAAGCCGGAACTCTTATAACATACATCTGTTGAAGGGGTCGGAGAATTGCAAGGTGTTGATGAGCTGGGAATCGAAACCGGACGTCATCTCGACACCCATACAGCACAGGAAGAGCCACAAGTACATGAGACGCATGTTAGGCTTCCTGTACCATGGCACCGTATCCTCCGCGACCAAACGCGAGAGGATGGGATCGGACAATGCCGCTTTGGGAGCGGATATGACACCCTTGACACCCACCATGTTGTCGACGTGCGGAGGGTCTTCCTTGGGGTGAGGACTGAGAGGAAGGAGGAACGGCGAAGGACGAATCTCTTCGAGCCCCAGAGTCGCCGGCCCATGGCCTTATAAACATTTGTCTGGAGAAACCCCATCCACCCGCATCCAACCCACCTCCCCGGATTCCCACCCCAGACATGCCGGAGGGCGGGCCCGGCCAAGACGGACATAGGGCCCGCTGGCACCGTACCAGCCGCTTATATTGGATTGGCAAAACCCTACAAGGATTGGATTTGTTCGGCAGCAGGTTAAATCTATCTGCCGGATAAATGCAGAAGCTCCGATCCAATCGTTGTAGGACTGCTGGACTGCTCGTTGGATGTAAATTACACTCCTATAACTCCGTCAATAATGTTGTGCGAAAGTTGGGGATCGCTACACTTCAGATTCGTCTCTTGATGACTGCAAAACGTCGTACTTGGGAGATACTGCTATGCTGCTGACCTCTTGCTGGTAATAACCCCTAGGAACCCTGGTGTTCCATGCTGCTTCAAGGCCATTGCCGGATGATGGTCAACACCACCCATCTGGAGTAGGTTTCGCTTACATTGTAGAAGCTTCGTAGAAGCATGATGAGCGGCCTGTGACACCTGGAAGCTGCAAAGCATCGTGTTTTTTCTTGGAATCCTTTGGTCTTGGCCAACCTTTCACCAATCCTTCTGCAGAACGCCCGACAGGACTGACTTGGTACTCCGTCCGCACTCCTATCACTTGACCTCCAACGGCAACGAATTAAGCGCCGCAGCCTGGACCCTACCATCGTGGAATGCTCTTGCCGTGTTTGCCTGCAATCGGCTTTGATTGCGGCACGGTAGGTCTTCTCTCTCTCTCTCCGCTGAACCGGGCCTCACCTCACCAAGGCAAATAGGAGGAGCAGAGGCCCCTGTCCTACTGATCCGAGTACGATTGTTTTTCGTCCCCGAACTGGCAGTCTCGTTTTCGCCGCTGTTCCACAAGGAGGGAGGAGCGGACCTGCCGATGGTGTTGATCAAGATCTACTGTTCTGGAATAGACTGCTGCGTGGCTGGGACAAGGCGAATCCACTTCTCTCCGCACGATCCTGGTAGCCGGTATCCCCACCTTTGGCTTTCCCGCGTGATGCAAGCGCGCAAGATTCCTGTGGTGGCAAACCCAGAGGTTCGCCTTTGTCGATTATTGGATCGCGTGCAGAGTTTCGAGGTGTGGCACTTCATCAGCAAGTATCAATCGTATAGGATCACCACGTGGCCCCTGCATGTAAGGGCGTCTTATTATTCAATATCGCCATAAGCGCCTGGTGTGGGTTCGATATTGCATCCGTCCCATCATCATTATTATTCCCGGCATGCACTTCGTGTCATGATAAATACTGAGGGGGTTGGAGAGTTTACCGTGGACGAGTGGAACTCCGCTAACGGCTGCGATCCAGATGTCGGGGAAGGCAGCGGGATTCCCAGCTTCGACTAGCGTTATAAAAGGGCCGTGAGAGCGCCATTCCTTCTACTCCTGTTACACCTGTCACCTCTCCCCGGCTCTGCGAAAAGGGCGAACATTACTCAGGACGCCTTTGTTGCTACCTTCGGCAAGCTTCGACATGACCATGTTTTCGCCTGTGAGAACAAGATTTTGGCCATTCTTACGGCGTTAGCGTGGGGGCGAGCTTGCAAGTGAAGGAGAAGTTGAAAGGCAAAGTCCCACCCTCAGTGGTGCTTTCTCAGCAACAGGAAGCATGCCGAGACCGAACTATCGTCTTGGTGCGGTCCGGCCGGAGCTGTGGGAGTTGTCGACGGCGCCGCGAAGTCCGCCCCCCGTCATCAATTGCCCATGGGGAAGAAGGCGGAACGGAACGCAGGACCTGTTAGACGGAATGAGTAATGTTCAGCGTGTCAAGGACTTTTATTACAAGTATCCGTGGTAGGTGAAGATGCGATTGACGGCCGTCATGGTCAAACGAACCTCTCACGCCACCCCAAGAACAACCTGTAGAATAGACAGATGAAGAAGCACAGAGAGGGAACAATCCTCGGACGAGCGCCTGTTGATCGAACGTCTCATTAAGCTTTCGCATGAGATGCGGCGCAGCTTGAGGATTCTTACATGCGTAACAGTATTCCATCTGTCGTTGTACCAGCCTATCACACCTCCATCTGGTGCGCCACAGTGCGCCACAGCGAACATGTGACTAAGCTTTTCTGCGTCGTCGTGCTTCAGGGAGGGTTCATAGCCAAGCCTCACATGGCTGTGCCTGAAAGCCAAATGGAACGTCCGAGGTGCTCTCCGATAATCAACTTGACATTAGGCTTGGCCCAAACAAACACATGTATGTGGAAGAGAGCCCTACACCCAATCGACCATCGCTGTAACAACATATACCCGCCCTAAAGCCGATGGATGCAACTCTTACAATACATTTACACCTCGACACTATGGCATCTAAGCCGTCCACCGAAGCAGACCTCACATAGAACCTTACCTTACCGAACACACACCCAAATATCGTACATCTAAATCTTCAGTTCGTCCAGTTTCCTCAACTGCCGCCGCAACCACTCCTCTCCCTTCTTTTCATCAAACGACTCAACCGTCGTATTCTTCGGCGGCGCATCCCTATAATGCACCGGCAAGCCTCTCTCGGTGAGAGCATACTCAATGACCTTCCACCTTCCGACCTGCTTCTCCCTCTGCCTCTCGCTAATCTTCCGAGGATACAGTTGCACGTTTGGCAGTCTGCTGAGCGTATTTTCCTTCTTGACAACGTCGAAGAGTTTGGTGGGTTTGGGTTTGGTGAGGGAAAGGAGGTTCTGGAGGAGGTCGCTGAGGGTGTCTGAGGCGATGAGTTGAGGATCCGATAGGCGGTGGCCTGTGAGTTGGAGGAGGCGTTTGGAGATCTAGAGTGGCGGTTAGGATGAGGCGGGCAGAGGACAGCACAGATCAGCTCTTACCGCAAATTTTACGGCTGGATCGTTGAGTTTCACACGCCCATAAGTAACAGGCGCCAACTCAGGTTCGATGACGGTAACATTCTCGCTAGCGGCCGAAATGAGGTGTGCTTCGACGACCTTACGTAGATCTGCAACAACCCTCTCGGACCTGCGCGCTGCAGTTTCGAGGACGGTTTGCCGCATCTTCGCAATCTCATTCTGCACAGTACCAACTGCGCTATCCAAGCCGATCTCCGTAAGGTTGACAGACTTGGCGGACTCAGCTGCCGGCGCAGACTCTGATACAGGCGAAGACGTGAAGTCAAACTGCCTGCTGGTCTTCGTCTCGACCTTCGCCTCCGGCTCCGCTTCCTCGGCATACTCTTCCGCCTTATCGACTATCTCCTCCTCAACCCCTTCCCGTTCCGACAGTGCATTTTGCATCTTACCCAACAGCTTTGTCCTGGCCTCCGCGTAAGGGTAGTTTAGGACGGGTTCGTTGGCCGGCGACAGAGAAATCGACACCGAAGAGTACTTGAACGGCGGCTTGCCATAGTTGCCTTCATGCGGGTATGACGAAAGATCCAGGTTGGCGCCCGCCTCCTTGAGAGTATAGACCTCCACGACCGCTTGATGGAAACGGTTGAGAATGGCTCGCCGCTGCATAAGGGGAGTTGCACGGCCAAAGCTGCATCTAATCAGCCCCATGCCCCACATTATGCCTCCAATGGTACTTCCGGGGATCATCCAACATACCTGTACCTCGCGATCGAAGGCTTCGCGACCAAAACCTCAAACCTCTCCGCCAGCTTTGCCTCCTCATGTTGCTTGACAAATGCCTTCCCCCCGACTCGCTCCAGTCCTGTCGCTTCGTGCGCCGGCTCATACGGAGCACCCTCTCCCCTCTCCTCTTCCTCGAGAATTTCTATTTCCTCGCCGAGCTCCTCAGGTGCTAACCGAACGGGGGACGTGGGATCGTAGGGGTCGACGCGATGTCCTATCGGCTCTGAGTCACCATGGATCCTCTTTTGCCATTTCCGCACCATGGCCATGTGCTTCTTCTTCGCATCTTGTTTGGCGTCCGCAAAAATTTCGAAGCGTGGGGAGGTGGAGAACGGGGCGGAGGTTGTGCGGAGGAGGTTTGGGTTAAGGGCGGAACGGCTTGGGGCCGCGGATATGCATTGTCTCGACAAGAGAGGGGACGCAAGCGCCTGGTCAATTGACCGCTGGCACTGCGGTATTCGGCGCATAGCTGGTTGCGATAGATGAGGAAGGGTGTTGTTTGCACGCTTGACGGGAAAAGATGCGCGCTCGGTTGAACGTCGGGGGGTGGACAGCCAATCACATCATTTCACACGCGGAGCTTTCATGGAAAGGAATAGATGCACCCTTGCTATTATGTCGTCGACTGAGCTTTTGCAGAGGGAGCGGAAAAGATACAGAGAATAATGACATGAAACCAGTCTTTGATCATTAGTAAAGCCCAAGTCATCGATCATGAGTCTTGCTTTCAGCATCACTAGGCCCGATCTTCCGCTCTTGAGCGTCTTGCTCCAGCATGAGTAAATCCAACCCTTTCATATCTCCCCCGCAAACTTCCTTCCTAACCATCCGGAGCCATTCTCATCATACTCCGCCTTACTGACCAGCACCTGCTTTAGCAGCTCCGGTTGACTCGCAAACCTCGCGGCCCCCAGCCAAGTATGCTTGATCGGGTCCTCTCCTCTCCGCAAACTCATCGCATATTCCGCAGGCACAAGCACGCGTAGTTCCGACTCCAGTCTCTCCATGAAGCCTTCAATGAGCGAATTCCCTCCCACGACCACGATATTCGACAGCAGTCCCACTCTCAATGTTTCCGGTAAAACACTGAGAGACTGCATGACTGCTTCTGGGATCCCTGCCTCCTGGAGGCCAATGTCGGTTGGACTGAACAGCAGTTCCGGTACTGCAAAGCGCTCATTTCCTAGGGGAAGCAAATCTTCTCTCGGCCCTTGCTGAGGCTGCAGACCGCGGCGCATTCTGTATTTCTCCGGGTCGTGAGGTCGTGCGTACCCGTGTATGGATTGCTCATAGTCCGGTAAGACATAATCGACCACTATGCTCGGATCGAGAGTCCTCTTGTCGCCTACTCGACCCTTCCATGTCCGTTCCAGATCTTTTGCGAACTGCTCTGATGATGGTGCAACGAATGATACGGCCTCCTTGATTTCGTTCAGGAGATACGTCTCCTCCATCATGTTATAATGTCGGAGAGACGACAGCTCCTTGAGGTAGTTCGTGAGCAGTTTGCCGCCCACTGTGAGACGCCTGACTGCGGTTTGGAGAAGCTGCCCGAAGTATATAGGTAGTATGGTGGTGTCGGAGTAGGAGGTGTCTATTATGAGGAGACACTCCTGAGGAAGGGAGAGGAGTGACGAAGGGTGCCAGGCATTGAAAGTTGCACCTGGTGATTGTCAGATGTGCTCCGTCCATACACCTAGTGATACTAACCGACACTCCGATAATACGAGGCAAACTCAAACTGCTCAAACACGATCTCATCGCAATTCTTCTGCAACTCCTTTGGACAATTCGGCTTCTCAGTCAAGAGCAGATTCGTCTCTTTAGGGTCACACTAGGATGTCTAGTCAGCAATACAATCACACAAGCCGAAAGCTACCACAGCAAGCGCATACCCACCCTCAACCCTCCCTTACCCTCATTCATAAACTCATGCTCCCAGATCGCCTTCTCCGACTCCCAATTCACAATGAAGCCCTTCTCGACGGGACGCCGAAACGCCAACTCTCCAAAGTCCCTGCACTCATCCAGGTCCGAGGATATATACGTGCGCTTGTCGCGCGTGCTGCGCGCGATGCAATTGGGAGAGATGTGGCAGTCGTCGTAGGTAGGTTTTGAGGAGGGGCCGGTCGTCACCAGTCCAGCTTTGATGGTATATGCGCCGTTATCGAGGACAAGAGTCTGCCTGGGGCCGGCCGTTTGGCCCTTTCTCCATCCTTTGGGAGGCATGTGTGAGGTGTTCCGAGACTGGAGGTTGCTGAAGCAGCTTCCACGAGGAAGTCGCGTAAGAACGCGGTGCGGCCTGCTCCGTAGTGCGTTGCGGGGATGCGCTATTTATTACTACGGAGCACACCTCCGCAAAAACTCCGCGGCCCCTCCCCCCTCTGCAAATGCATACGATCTCGTACCAAATTTCTCATACACCTCCGACTATACCTCCTCTCTTCAGCGAGCTGGTCCCATTCTGTTTTCGATTTCTGATCCACTAAAAGCAGCAATCATGCCACCCAAAACCAAACCGTCCAACCAACCCCCCTCCATGGGGCCCCTCATCGCTCTCATACAATCCACCCAAGACCTAATCACGCATTTCCAATCCTCCCTAACCACCTCCTCGACCGCCGCTCTCTTGAAGACATCCTCCCCTCAGCAATCAAACGGAACAACACCTTCCTCCCAGCAGCAGCAACAACAACAACAACAGGCCGACACCCTCGCCGTCATCAAAGCAACCTCCGCCCTCCTCCGCTCCCACACCACCACCCTCTCCCTCCTCCTCCTAACCCCGCCCCTCACGCCGTCCGCCGTAATCAGCAAAATTGGAGATGTAAGCTCCGGCGCGCTGGCCGCCATGGTCGCCGCCGCCACCGCCCCTCCTTCCACCAGTCGTACTCCATTATCGGAAAATCAAGTACTCCCGGAAATCATGCACGCCGAACTCCGCGCCCAGGTCCGCCGCCTCCTCACTTCGTGGTCCGACATCCTCGTTCTCGTCCAGCGCTTCGCTTCGCGCCGCGCAGCCGAGAACAAGGACGACGGGCCCAGTGAAGCAGAGAGACAGGATGTCCTTGCCGCGACTGGTGTAGTGTGGGAGGCTTGCGATGGATTGGTTAAGGTGTGCGAGGAAGGGGTTGTGGGGCTTGTGGTTCGAAAGGCGGAGGAGTGGAGGGCCGTGTTGATGGATGCGGTGGAGGAGCTGAGGGAGTGGGGAGACGATGTTGATGATGAGGGGATTGAGGAGGGAGAATCTAGAGGGGAAGAAGAGAAGGCGGAAAGAAGTGATGGGGAGGATGGAGGATTCGATACCGATGACGAGGATGCGATTTTCGCTGCGGCAAATAAGCTCGGCAAAGGGGATAAGGAGCTGAAGGCCTTGTTGGAGAGGAGTGTGAAGAGGTTGAAGATGGTGGGGATGTTGTATCAGGCATTGATCAAGAGGCGGTTGAAGACCTACCCCAAATCCACCCCGTCAACTACATCAACGGCGATTTCGAACGGGGATGCAGCGAATATCATATATCCAGAGGGACTTCCTTCGGAGCGATTGGACAGTCTCCTCGTCCACCTCAAGTCCATACCCGAAACTGTGGACGATCTGGCAAGTTCCTTCTACGATCTTGACGAGCAGGAAGCAACCCGCGTCTTGGAGAAATGCTGCGGAGAAGCGCGAAGCGCCATCGACACCGTGAAGCAGAATTGGACGGGTCAAGATGACGAATTCACCGCATGGTCAAGCAAATGGGTGGACGCACTTCACGCTGTATGAGGTCGGTAAAGATGATGGAGAATACTGTAACAACTAGGATTATCAAAACTAGAAAGAGTTAAGAGTCGTTCGTTGTGTGTAAGCAGGAGACAAGTCCAAAAAAAGAAAATGTCATGATATGTCATTACGGCAACCTTCTCGTCCTCCTGGTTGTTGTTTCCAAGACGCTTTTGCTGGACATTACTCCCGAAGCCTTCCATAGATTCTCGTGCGTAACGCCTCCACAAGATCCTATACCTCCACTCAGCTTGCATCACCTACAGCCTCACAACCCTCCAATTCGAATCCCCATTCCAACGACCACACTCACACCCACAGCAGCACCAACGGCCCACACCCAACCTCCCCGATCCCTAGCCGCTTTCGCAGCCGTAGCGCCGTTCGTGAACTTTGGCACCCCACCACTCGTCGTAGTATTCGCGGTCCCGTTGCTGGCCACCCCAGTCGTAGCCGCTTGCACGCTGGGCATCGCAGTCGAAGCCGCGGCCGGCGAAGGCGTGGGCGGCAGCGCATCGAGCGTGATGCCGTGTTGTAAGCAGATTGCTTTGACAGCTGGTTTAATCTCTGTTGATTACGTCAGACATCATCCATCAGACAGTCGTTCTCTTTTCTTCATGTATTCTCCGACAAGCACCGGGTCAATGATTACCAGGGACCCATTCAGGAACACGACAGGAGACACAGGAGGAAAAGAGAAGCATTTCGAATAACAGCAAATCAAGAAGCAGGAGAGACGATTGAAAGGAGATGGCGGCCCCTTTTTCTACGGGCCATGGGATGGGATATACGTACTCGCCAGGTCATCGGGCCCACAGACCTTGGGCGCACACTGCGCCACGCTCCGTTGAATCGCATCCCTCCCCGTGGTACACTGACAAACTCTATCATCCAAAGAGCAGTGCGAGGCCGGCACAGCAGCTATGAAGCAGGAGATCTGTAATTCAAGGTCGTCAGCAACTCGATACGGAGCAGGGGAGGTCATTCATGAGAGACGCCGAGTGCACGGGGAACAGAAGTGGGAAATGTAGAGGGGGAAGGAGAAGCGAGGAGAAAGCCGAGATGGGGACCCAACGTACAGCACAGGCTGGGATACCAGATGCATCTTGCCCAACAGCAGCGGTGGAGAAGAGGACGACCGAGGCGAGAAGCGCGAAGGCGACGCTGGCGGTGAATGATCCTCTCATCATGGCTCCTTGATTCGAGTTTCTATGGAAAAACAAGGTAAAGAGTCGGTGGAGGAGAGCAATGTAGGAAATTGGCATGGGCTTCGACACCTGCGACTCGGGGTAGAGAAATAGGAAGATGAACACTCCAGACTCTCATTTCGCCGTGGACGGAAGCGCAGAACCAACAATGTAGTCGCAGGTCACAAAAAGCGGAGTAGCAAACATCACACGCCTCCTTCTTCAACCCACTGCACTACAGCCAGCGTGGAACATCCCGTCAGCGGCGACGTTATACCACCGCCTCCTTGCAGATCTTGCCTGACGCAGGGACTGGCGACACAGCAACGGACAAGGCATGATTCGCTGGGAGTGACTATTGGGATCATGGGAGAGCCGTATACTTGCATGTTGATGTATGTTGTGCTTTATCGACGTTCGCTGCTGCGCAATGTTGCGACGCGCCACAGCCGTACAGGCACACATGTACTACACACAGTACACTCCCAAACTGACAAATATGCGCGGGACAGACAAACAGAGTATTTTGCGATTTCCAGTTCAAATTTATAGAACACATTGCACATTTTCGAGTTGATTGGCTCCGATATGTACCTCCACGCGACCTATGGCGCGCAATTGACAGTGTTTAAGAACAAAAGAGAAGAAAAGGGTTGCCCTCTAGTTCTTGATCCCTGCCTGATAACACACTGCTCGCTCCCGATGACAGTAGACAAGACCAGGATACTCGAAACACCGGACCGCATAGAAACCAGCTATTCGCCATGTGTTCCCAGAAGATAAATCCCGGAAAGTCCCTGCTACGGAGTTATAATGGCGAAGTATCGCATCCAACGCTAGAACAGAAAAGCCACAAGGAGGAAGATGAGACAGAGGTATATGGCTAGCAAAACAAAGAAAATACAGTCCGACCGGCCGTGTATCTCTGCGCAAACCCAGATGTCCTCGGAAATACATTACGTTAAGTTGTGAAAGGGTATCAAAATCGTGTAGGGCAGCTGCACCGAGCTAGCAGGAGACAGACCAACGGCCACTCAAAACATGGCACCGTCCATGTTTTGCTGAGATATGGGTTGGTTATTGTTGGGCCGAGGTGGCGAGCCATTGCGGGCGCCAAAGGGCATCGAAGGGACCGCCGGGCTGGGTCCCGTCTTTACTTGAGCTTTCCCGTTCAGACTCTTGCCTTCACTGGATGTCTTCCTCAATCTCTGACGGGGTGCTGGAACTTTGTTTCCCACAGCCTCCGAGGAGTTGGTATAACTTGCATCACTATAGGGTGGAGAAGGACTGTGGACGGCGGGGTCGTCCGTGTTTGTTCGACCAAATCCGAACCGGCGCCTCATGGGGTTAATAGGAGGAAGAGGTGGTGGCACCTCCGACCCGTTCTTCAAAGAAGCTCCTGGTGGCAAGTTGACCGTGTCAATGACCGACGTTGTGGAGAGGAAAATGGGTTCAGAGATATCAGATTTATTGATCGACTTCTTGCGAAGGGTACCAGTGCCGGGAAGGTTAGCTGCGGCGCCATTGGCGAATGCTGACGCGACCGGAGTGGAAGTGCCAGAGACGGGCGGCGTGTTGTTGGCGGATGACGGCAGAGCTGGTGAGGCGGGTGGGCGGAACGCGTTCATGTTGGGGCTTGGGAACCCAGGTGACGGGCGAGGGGATACCGGCAGACCAGGAGAGAACTGATGCATTCCAGGGTTGGCTGCTGGACTCAGGCGTGGGGAAGCCCCATTTGTGGCACCATGGCTGGTGTGAATGGGCTGCAGATGCTTCGACTCGAAATAACTCGCAGCCGCAGCTCGACTGTTGCTGCGTGACCTCATACGCCCTTGGCTGTCAGGAGACACCTTCTCGGGCGGGAGGGGTTGAGTAGGATTTGCAACATAACCAGGGATGGAGGGTGTGACATTCGGAGCATACGCTGTGGCTTTAGATCCAGCACCTTCGACCATTGCTTGCTCCAAGTCGTCACGGTACTGCCGTGGCCTACTGTGCGAACGTCCAGACGAGACTTCTGAGCTGGATCTTGCTCTCGTGGAACTATTGCTTGATGTTGGCGGCGCCCTGCCCTTGGACATGGGCTCACGAGCACTGTCGTTCGTAGCAGAGCGTTGGCGTTGCTCCAGCTCGCGCTGTGCATCTTGTTCGCTTTGCTGTAGCAGACGGCGCACTGGAGGTTCCCGTTGCCCAAGCCGGTCCTCTGACCTCCAATGATCTGACCCATACGGGCCAGCCAAGGACGAACTGCTAGCGTTCGCTGAGTTCGCGCCAAGTCCCAACATTCTCATAGCCTTGTGGGACGGATCAGTGTACTTCTGGTCGACAGTAGCGAATGATTCCTTGCTCGACTTGGCGCGAAGCATGTTCAATGCACTCTTCAGACCTCCGGGTGCTGGGCTCGCGTCTCGACTCCGGTTTTGGGCCTGTTTGCGAAGGCTCTCCTGTACTTGACGCTGGCGTAGAGCTAGCTCACGCTGGAAGGCCTCTCGTTCCTCAACGCTAGGCTCGCGTCTGTGAGACCTCTTCATCTCCTGCTCCCATTCGCTGATCGTCTCTTTGATAGCCTGGGGGGTGATCAGAGCGGCAGCATTGGTAGCAGTTGATCTAGGCTTGTGTGAGTCGACGGGGCTGGTGGAGCTGATACTCTCCTCTTCCCCGTACTTATCAAGTTCATCCAGGTCCCAAGGATTGGAGTACCCCGTGTAGCTTGAGTGTGTAGTGGTGTTTGTCTCCGACCCAGGTTGACGCATTTGAGGCTTAACATTCTGTGTTTGCAGTGGCATAGGCTTAGTCGTCGAAAGAGCTGGTGGGCTCATTGCAATCTGGTTATCCTCACCGTAGTCGGAGGAGATTGTGCTGAGGTTGCGGAGATGTTGCCGGACAAGAACATTCAGTCCACCGCTATTGGGCCCAAGCGTCGGTGAGTCCACGTCAGAGCCTTTATCTTCACTAACCGTCGCAGAGTCCAATGTATCCTTAGGGATGGACGTTTCCTCCTCCGTGGTAGCTAGTGGAGGTCGAGAGGTACTCCGGGAGCGGAGGGCCGGGTGTTGGAGGGGTTCCGTGCGAGAGTTGCTCCTGGACCGGAGAGCGGGGTGGTCCAGTATGTCTGGAGCAGGGCCTGTTGCAGTTGGAATGTTGTGGGGCCGACCTCGACGCTCTGGTTCGGAAGGTTTGGCCAAGTTTGGCTTCGTGACCTCGTCCTCATCATCGCTGCTGCCGGGAGAAGCAAAAAATGTCCCACCCTGATGGGAATTCGGAGACAGCAAATCATGAGGCGTTGATCCACCGTGCGCTGCCGGAGAAGGCGTAGGCACAGTGGTGGTATTCCTCATGCGCTCGGCGGCCGCTTGGAAGACTGAAAAAGGCGATGGGATCTCTTCCTTCTCAGCTATCGGTGACGGGGACCTCGGCTGTGCTGGGGGAGGGATCTGAGTTTCGCGCTGCTCAGTGGGTCGTGACTCGGAACGGGTGGTCGACTCGAGTGACGTCTTTCTTTGCTGATCGGGCGAGCTGGGCACGCTCCTCTCCGCCGCTGGATTTTCTGTCCGTTTCCGCCGTTCCAATTCCGCGCGTTCCCTCAGAGACGGCTTCGAGGGATTTCCGAGTCTGGGTATGGAAATATCGCGGTCCTGCTGTAGCTGCTTCAGGCGCTCAGCATACTGTTGTTCGCTGAAGGCTTGCTTTGGCTTATTGAAGGCGCCCATAGCGGTGGCTTTACCACGATCATTCGGCTGTAGCGCAGAGTGTAGCACTTGGGCATCCTCATTGTCGCTGCCGAGGGGGCTGACGAGAGGCGGAGACTGCGGCCTACTATTGGAACCCGTCGAGGATGCATCCTTAGCATTCAAGGGAGCACCTCGGTTGAATCTGTCGTGCAGATTAGTCGCAGATCTGGCCTGCGAAAACAGCAGTGGCGGAGTGGAGCGTCCCGTTGGCGCCCGCGCCCTCTGGATGGAATTGAGTCGATTGATGGCCGATGATTGCTGATCATACATGTGCTGGTCCAACGCTTGCTCATATAACCTTCTGCCCTTGGTGGCAGTGCGATTCGAGTCAGTCGGAGAGAGCGGGGTGTTGTTGCTGGGCACAGAGGGCGAAGAAGCAGGGGCCACAGCGCCGGCGCCTTGAGAAGCGATGGATGTCGCGGCAGTGGAAGAGCGAGCATTGGCATTTGCAGAGTTGGTAGACGAGGAAGTTTCTCGTCTTTGGCTGAAACCAGACACTGAGGGTGAGTATGCGTCTTTGGTAGGGCTAGACGGCTGCTGTTCTGTCTCGGCTTCTTGCTCCAACTGCGCGTCAGGCTCTTGCTCTTTGCGTTCCTTCTCCTGCAATCTCAACCGCTGGAATGCGGACATATGCACATCATCTTCATACAACAGTTTGCCCAAGCCCTTGGATGACCCTGTATTGGAGACCTTGTAGATCTTCTGCCGGCCTCCAAACAGAACGTTGCCCTCTCCGGGTCTTGCCCGGCTCATGATGCTTCCAGAGCTGTCCTCGGTGTTGTGGCTGTCAAACGAGTCCTGCCTCTCGGCAGCGAAGGGTGGTCGAATTGATCCGTTAAGCGACGAAACCTCGGCGATATCAGAAAGGCCCCCCGGGACGAAACCAAACTCATGCAGGCGGGATTGACGTTTTGGCTGTAACACACTGTCGTCGCTGGCTTTGCCGAGCTTGGAGGTTGGGTCGTCCTGCTCTCGCAGCATGCTGAAGCGCGTGGACAAACTGGGCATAATCAAGCTGGTTCGGAAATCGTCATTGGAGGGGAGGGCAGTGGCAAGGTCGAGCGCAGGTTCAGGCTCCGGTTGTTGGCCCTTCTTCCCCTTTTTGAATTTCTTCCCACCAATGTCGTCCCCCTTGTCCTTCTTCCGAGTGAGAAAACGATTCATGTTGTTCTGGACAAAGTTAGCGAATCCGAGTCGGAGTAGCAGGCGCCTGAACCTGGCGCGATAGCGCCAGTGCACGTATGAGGACTCCATGATGTGTGAGGGGTGGCTTACAGCAGCGCGCGAGCAACCCGGATTGGTATAAGGCGAAGAAGAGGCGCGTTGGCAGGACCTTCACCGCTCGTCCCAAGCGAGGGTGGACGCAGCAGGGGCTTCTATAGGAAGCTGCGAGTTAGCGGTGCATTCTGCATTCTGCAAGCAAGTAGCCGTGTATGCATTCCTTCCCAATGGGGCCGGAGGCAGCGTCAACAAGACCGCAGCCAGCAGCCAGCACCTCGACGCGATTACGACTCTGAAAAGACGAAAAGCAACGTACGGAGTGATTGGGGATCAGGGGGTGTCTCGTCACAGCGCTAGCAGCAGGTGCTGCGCGGGGGTGTTGAAGCGTGTAAAGGAGCGGTCGGAGGGTGGACGCTCTCCATAAAGCGGACGACGAAAGCTGACCGGCAGGGCGAATGAAAGATGAGAGAAGCGATGGAATGTACAGTCGATTATCGGTGCCACGGGGGTTGAGAGGCCTTGTCGCAGCAGAGGAGTGGGGGTCGTGACGAACAAGGTGCGGAGGGAGGAGACAAGTCTCTCAAGAGCCTTCGGCTTGCGATACAGGCGATACGACAGGCGAGACGACGAAAGCGGGCGTGCGGACGTGAAGGAGCGAAGGGTGTACAAATAAGATGGTTTGGTGGCAACTCGCAGAGAGCGTGCGGCTCGGGGGGTAAGGAGAGGAATGCGCGGTGGCAGAGTTGTTGAGTGAGGGAGCGTGTGAGTGAAGAGGGATGGCAGAAGGAGAGTGGGTGGAGAGGAGAGGAGAGGAGACGAGAAGAGGAAGCGGGCCTGGAATAGGAAAGGGCGGGCTGCAGGGGGCCCTGGAGCTTGCTGCTCAATTTCCCACCTAGCGCCCCCGGAAGGTCGGAGCTAAACTGGACGCAGTTTAAGCTCCCGACCTTGGATGATTAAACCTGTAATAAAATACTACTTGAAGGACTTTTCGTCGCTTCACAGCACTGCAAGTGGGCAGGGGCTCTTTCGTATGTTCTGGGTGCCATTCATCATTCCGATTCTGCACGAGCTGCAAACGAGATGCACCATGCAGGTTTCATGATGCATCCATCCATCCATCCATGACAGGAGACAAGAAGCAAACAGGCTTGGACACTAGCGGCGCCATTCGGAGGGAGAGCTACATTCGAGGCGCGTAATTTGTGGATTCTTTGTTCTGTCTCTTCTCTCCATTTATTATTGAATATAACTCCGTAGATAGGCATACGATTTCTCCCGCAGACTTGCATCGGGCCTTCCCCCTTGGCTCCTGTGTCGCCGTCCGACACAGCGACTGAGGGCTCGAGACTGCCGTTGTACAGCCTCACTGGCTTGGTCAAACGGCCGCAATCATCAGGAGTGAAAGATGCGTCTCGCCGTTGGAGTGCTGGTGTGCTGGCGTTCGGGGAAAATTAACCAAGGCGCGGCGGCGAGCCCCTGAATCAGCGGTCCAATAATGGTCGACGCAGACGCCGGTACCTGAATGCCAAGGGCGCACCGTACCGTTAGGTACTGCTCTCACCACAGGTTGCTTCAGACTCCCTCAGCCCCTCCGTGCCCGCGGCTGTACCACCTCTTTCACAGTAGACTATCAGACGGTGCTGGTGAGCTGTCTGCCTCCCCACGTGATGTTGCTCGCTCTCGAGTGCGCCAATGTTGAATGAGTCTTGTTGCCCTGGTCATGCTGTCCTGTAGAAAAAGTGCAGAGAAAGGGAGCCAAAAGAAAAAAAGGAAAAAGAACAGGAGAGCCCAAAGAGGGGAAGCGGTGCGGGGAGGCGGGCACCTTGCATACAGGGGTGCCCCCGGGGGCCGGCGTGGTGCGTATCGCCCGTCGACCATGGCCGTGGGAGCTGATTCATCATCTCACCCGAGTCGAGGTTTCCACCCCAAGGTCACGACTCATCTCACTCTGGACTGGCTCGCGTCTTGAAACCTCATCGTCCCAGATTCCTCGTGGCTTTTTCGCCTCCAACTTGCGCTCCCTACGCCACCTGAGATCATTCGTGTCTCCTGCGAGATAGACAAGCTGTGAAAACTTTCAGCACCCGCTGCCCGAGCTGCAAACGTCGGCCCTTGCAGACACCCGTGTTTGCACCACCCACCTCCGGGCCCTTCTTGATATTGATTCCGTTGCACCAATATGTAGCTCCCTTCTCCAATAACGCAGTCATCTCAATCATGGCCTTGCAGGGTCCCCCTTATCCTCCCCATCACAATACCATGATGCAGCAACAGCAACCGCCGGCATGATGAAATCATTATTGTGGACCGCGAAATTGCTTCAGGATCCTGCCCTTCCCGCTTCTTTTTTTGCCCATTATTGTTACCAACCGATTGGTCGCCTTGGAGAAACCCAAAACACGCGGCGCCGGGCGGGCTTGCTCGTGTTGATGATCTGTGCACATGCTTTATCAGTCACCACCACCTTTGTTGACGGATGGATGCTGACGTCGACGACGATCACCATCAACGTGCTGTTTCAGTCCTCATTACCAGGATTACTCGGCAGCCGTCTTCCGCGAAACCTCTGTAGGGCTGTGATCTCGCTCCCGGGCTCGAACGCAAATCGTCTACGCTAGTACGACTCCGAGAACCTCAGTACAGATCGTCTCTACTGAGAACATATCCTTATGGCACCTTTTTATCCAACAACAGATGTGCGCACCCTGCGAGTGCCGCCAACACACTCTAACACAAAGCCACAGAATGCCACCAAATCCCTCCAAAACTGCCGTCATTCTGTGCATGTTTCGAGAAATTTTATGTCTTTCATCTACAACGGCAAGTAAGCATCTCCATCAGACATGCTTGATGCTCGAACATCCTCGGCCACCAGCATCAGCTCCTCACATCTATCTTCACAATATTCAAATGCCCCATGAGCGCCACATGACTCCTTTCTTTTTCACGATCAACGAGGAACCAACGCTAGATGCACATCACCACCATGCCCCACAACCCACTCCTCAATAATCTTGCCACCTCAAAGCTCATCATGCCCCTTCTTCCCAGCACCCCCGTTCCCATTCCTCCCCTCGCACACCGCTGCCGTCCCCACCTCCATTCGATAAACACACTTCTCCTCCTCCGCCACCTTCCAAAGCTCCTCCTTCTCCGCACACGCCAGCACCACCGTCGTGCTCCTCGCCGGCCCATTCCAGCAGTGCTGCCCGTTCTCATACTTGAGCACATAACGCTCCCCCGTCCCTAGCCCTTTGCCGTCTGCAGAGACGGGCTCGTCGACGTGCATCGTCTCGATGCGCGCAAAGTTGCCCATGCCCGTGTTTGCCCCGCCCTTCTTCGATTTCTGCGTCGTGCGGTCGAGGAAACAGAGCTCGTACGTGTATTCGCCCGAATCCTGCTCGATACACCGGCCCTTCAGCGCCCGGAACACATCCTCAGGTCCATAGTCTTTATTCAGATCCTCCTCATGGCCCTGTAGTTCGTTTTTATCGTTTTGGAGCTCCGTCTGCGCCGACGAAAGTTGGTTGCGCGCGTCCGTCACAGCTTTGGGTTCTTGGCTACCGTCGGATTTGGTCGGGTCGGCGAGAATGCCGTTTTCGATCAGAATGACGCGGAGGGAGCGGAGCTTGGCGTCGACCCAGTTGCGGAGTGGGATGGGGAGGTAGGCTTCGAATTGGTATACTGAGGACACGTGTTAGTTCTGGTGCGGTTGGAAAAGAGGAGAGAGGAGCGAGGGTAGCAGCGGGAGAAACTGCTGACAGCAAGACACTACATACAGACATCGACATCGCTTTCGTCGTTGGCTTCGTAGTCCTCCCATTTGATGGCGTTCTCAGAATCCGGGTTCAGGATATCGTCCAAATCGCGGTCTTTGGCGGCTTCGGGAGCTGGGCGCTCCGTCGCAGCGTAGTCTTCCCAGGCCTTGACAGCACGCTTGACGCCCTCATCGTTGAAGTTGGGGTTGTACTCCTCCTTGAAGCGGCGCAGGATGCCTTCCAGCTCCTCGATGCGCGAGCGTGCCGTGTCGCGCTCACCCCTCACCCTCTTCACTTGATCTTCAAGCTCTTGAATCCTGTCCTTGGCCAGACTCGCCAGTACCGTCACCTTCCCTCCATTCCCCGCACCTCTAATCACCTTTCCCTTCTCCCGCCTCTCCACCTCCTGCAAGTTCTTCTCTAGCGCCTGCACCTTCAATTCCATTGCATGCGTCTGCGTCTTCAGCGTTTCAATCCGATCCTGCACCTCCTTTTTCAGCCTGGCCGCTTCAGCTACGAGCTCCTTCCGCCGCTTATTCGCAGCCGTCAGGCTCTTCTGCCTCGCCTCGTCCTGCTTTCTCCACTCCTTACCAATTTGTGCGCACCGGTCTTCGCACTTGGTCCCGCCAACTCCTTCCCACTCGTCGCTCCCGTCACAGCATACTTCGTAATCGCAGACGCCGTCGTTGACATTGGTAAAGGGGAGGTACGCTGGCAGGTGACCCTTGTTCTTGCAGTAGAATCCAGGTAGTACCAATGTGTTGTTGATGACCCCATCTTTTGCTTTGGCAGGCTGTGGTGGTGACAATGGAGATATGTGGGCGCAGGCCGATGTGCCTGGTTCATCTGAGCCGTCGGGACAATCGCAATAATCGTCGTTTAGGCGGGAAACGGGCAGTTTGATCGAGGGATTGGAAATGCATGTAAATGTATTGGGATCTTTGTAGAATTTGGCAACTAGGAGAATTGACAGTCAGTCAGGCGAAGCTAGTGAAGAGCGTACGGAGCTTCCCTCTGGGTCGAGAGGTTAGAACAACTACGTACATTCTGGGCCCACGCCGCGCGGCCGCGGCGCTTCTGAGGCTGCATGTGCAAGCAGCGGTAGAAGTGCTGCAATGGTAAATAGGGTCGGCGTCCCCATTCTGCGTGTCTGAGAAGGAATTGGAGCTCAAACGCTCAAGACGGACGTCGACATGCCACATGTCGCTAAGGTACGGTAAACCCGTTATGGGATGGCTTCATGCCAAGGCGCAGGGCGGACGCTAAGCGGCTTTTGGGTGAGCACTAATCAGACGACATCTCTCTCTCCCTCTCCTCTCACTCTCTTACGACACATCCGTGCTATCGAACTCGCTTTCAAGCACGAATTGGACAATCTTTTTCTCTTCTAATAATGCCCTGGGGCTCCTTTTCCACATTTGTGCCCAGTGATGCTGCCGATGATGTTTAGCATCACCCGCTCGCTGCCGCAACCCCACATTTACCAACGTTATGAATCTAGAGACTCCGACAGCATTTGCGCATCACTTGCGTATTTCAAATCCTTCTGTTTGCAGATCTCATGACCTGCTGTCCATTCAGAAAATGCAGAAATTGTTCAATGTGTCAGCTCCCCACATGAGTTTGTCTCGTGTGCGGTTTCCTCGGCCTGTTTCATCAGCGATTGTGGAACCCGGGCGGACTGGGACTGACCTCGCCGAGGACATGGAAGATCTCTGCGGACTTTGCTCGATCCAGGCGATCTTTTGGAGGGTCATTAAAACAAGCGCGTGAAGGCGCAGCTGCGGAGTGGCGACGGCAACTAATTGAGTACCCTCTTGCGTCTTGCGACAGCTGAAGTGCCCGTCCGCTTCCACGTTATCCGCAAACGGACACCCCAATCACGGGAACGCCCATCGTGGCCGTTGAGCAAATCAATGACTGCCACGGTAACGTATTGGATCTTCTTTTCTCTTCAAGTTCTTGGGCAAATCTCCGCTCTTCCTGTCATGTTCTTTCCTCTTTCTTTCCGTTTGTCCCTTTTCATCAGGCCAGCGGGTAGCATCATCCTGCGACAATGAATCTTTTCTTTTTCTCTCTGCGATGCATGCCGAATGGAGCTCTGGATGAGGATCCGTCAAGAAAACAAACGCTCATCATTGGCCGGGACCTGTCTTCCGCTCAGTTCGGAGGTCATGCGTCCAGCACAAGTGGAGTCCCCCACGGTAAAAGGCGGTGGGATATTTTTAGAGAAGCAACATGTACAAGCATCCGTCCTTTTGCCCCTGCAGGCCGGCGGGTGACCCGCCACAGCAGATGGCAGGGGTGGACTGGAATCCCACGGATGGGCTCACCGAAATTTGGTGCATGGGGACTTTCATGGGTCCTTTCAAACATCTGTTCTTTCCGGGGGCCGTATTCTATATTCTCTTCCTCACATTCCACATATTGATCATCTACGACTTCATCTGGACGCGAGAACATATTCCACCGGCTTCGAAAACCCAATTCTGCTGCGCAGCAGCATTATCATGGCATATATCGACATGCAAACTCTCGAGGACGAGGTGGACTGGAGTGACGGTACCCTCGACTCCCCTCCAGCTCGTCCAGGTCTGGCCTCTTTGTCGGGAGCAGTACAACCCATTAAACTGAGGGAAACGACGGTGGAGCAGAAGACAATGACATCACCTCCGGCTCTCCCTGATTATCTGCGTGAGTAGATCATGAGCACATTGGCAAGCAGCAATCTGCTAATTTGCTAGAACAACTACTGGACGGCAGTCGCGAAGTCCCCAAACCCATCCGATCTGTGCCAGCAGCATCTTTAAACCACAACACAAAGATTCCTCAGAGCAATCAAAACAACGATCAGTTTCTGGAGGACGCCATTCTGTATCAAGCCAACCAACGGGTCTACGAAGCTACCTTTATCAAGACCTTCGTAGCTCATGCCCTGGATAGCAACACTCTCAACCTCGAAGCCTTTGCTAGCAACCCTGACGCCCTCGCGGTGATCAAGGGATATCTTCAAAGCGTGTCGGAAAATGTTGCGCAATTGTCTGACAGGATTGTATGGAACACACACTACAAGACTGTCAATGTTCTTTCTAAGGACAGCAACAAGGCTGTTCCGTTCCTTGATGTTGACCGGTTCAAGAAAGACTTGTTTGGCGACTATGCACCTCACCGGTTGGATTCAGTTGTGCAGAAGCTGAACCAGTCCTGGCACAGAACCGGTCACCGACTAGGTATGGTACAGTATTCGGCTCTTGACTATCCGCTCGACAAGCAAGGTTTTGCCCGTTCGCCATTCCAAGAGATCCAGGAAGCCTCCCGAGCTCTAATGCGATACGACGCAACTGAAATGAGGATGCCTAAGGGTCGCGTGTTCACCTTGACCCCATCGAAAGCTGTTGATAGTATTACTGGTCACGGGCAAAGGCGTACCTCAGCTGCCGTACCTCCGATGCATCCGACTCTCCAGTATGGAGAAAATCGACCTGCAGTCAAGGATGGCTCAAGGGAAGACATAATGAGTGGGGTATTTGGGCAATATTCGACACTCACACCCGCAACAAGGAGACGTTCAAAATCGACCCGTACCAGGCGCGTAGAGAACGATGACAATGTGCCACCGCGCCCATCCGCGATGGACACACTGCACAGCTTCAAGGAGATGTTTCCTGATTACAACCTAACCCATCTTGAAGCACATCTCAGCAAGCCGACTTTAGGAAGTCTGGTCCTAGACCGTTATAAGCAGCAGCTTGCGGAGAGGGGTCGCCGTCATCCAAAAGAATCTAATAAGCTCCCCCAGGACATTGGATCTATCATTGCAGGTGCTGTTTCCCGGAATATTCTAAAGCCTCCATCCCCCGAGGTGCAGAGTACAATTGACAGGCTTGCTAGAAAGCAGCTGTCAAGAGAATTTCCCACTCAGCTTAGGACACGGATAGTCTCTGCTTCACACACTAGCAAGGGGAACAGGATGGACGTGTTGAAACGAAGGCGAGGAAGGCTGCAGAGCAGAAACAAGCAGGCCAACTCTAAGCGCAAGCGCGTACCATCTAGAGAGCGACTCAGCAAGCGTACTCGCGTGGTGCCGGAGGCCGGTGTATTGCTTCAGGCTGAAGATGATACTGGGGCAGAGAACGCAAGTAACTCCCATAAGAAAGAAGAACATCCCAGTGGCTCAAAGACTTTGGAACCGCACCAGGCCCTTCCCCCTGAGGCGTACTTCGAGAAGAAGGACGAGAATGAGCAACTAGCCTGGCGCTGTGGTATCAAGCATCCCCTTGGACACTACTACAACGCCGGAGACCGTAGGGCATGTCCCGGATGCAACACCAATATTGAGCATCAAACCCATGCCGTTCAGATGGACTTCTATATGCCTTCCAGGACATGGTTCGCCCAACCAGCCCCAGACGTACTCTGGAAACCTCAACGAAGGAGTGGGAAACCCCTCAAGTGCCTGACCAGGTCCCATAACTCCCTTGGCAAGGAGATCTTTTGGGAAGCCGTCGATGCTGGTGCCACAGAAGATGAGGCGCGTCAACGAGCCGTCGACTTCCTGGCCGAATATCTCAAGCCGAAGCCAAAGCCTGAGAGGGTGTCTCAGCCAACTCCCCAGCCGAAAACTACTCCGGAACCTGTCGTTGATCTTGGACCTCATCCCAGTGGCTCTACGACTATGGAGCTTGGCCAGAGTATCCCCGAATGCGCCTATTTTGAAAAGGCTAATCGCGATGAGGTTGTCGCCTGGCGTTGTGACTCAGCTCATGCCCTTGGAAGATATTACATGGCGGGCGACAAGCGGTCGTGCCCTGGGTGTGGCTCTCACATTCGTGGACCTGGCAAGCGTACCCTCATGGACTTTTATATGCCTGCGGGTGCGGTGGTGAGGCAGGAGACGCATGGTCCTGTGAAGTGGAAACCAAGGAGGCCTTATAAGCGCAAGACGACGTCGGGGGAGCGAACGTTAGGGTTGTCGCATAATCAGATCGCGGCACGCAAGGTCTGGAAGGCGGTGGACGAGGAGGGTCTAGCGTACGAGGAGGCTTTGGCAAAGGCGATAAGGGAAACTGATGAGGAACTCGACCGCAAATACCTTAAAGTCGAGGCGAGGGAGGAGGACCAGGAAAAGGAGGAGGACAGTGAGGGTCTGGAGGATGCCGAGGGTGTAACCGACGACGAAGCCATGGGGGAGCCGCAAGATGAGGATCAAGCCATGGCTTACGTTGAGGACGGATTTTACGAAGCAGGTTATGTGGGCGACGATTTCAAGATGGATAATGCTGGGCATGACCCGTATCTCTACACGGGCGGCTTTGCGAGGAAGGCTCCGGCACAGCAGAGTGCGCAGCCTGGTACGGAGGTGATCTCCTTGGGAGACTCATCTTCTGATGATGACAGCACGTCTGGTTCGGACACCGAGTAAGTGGCGACATGAGGCCGGGAAGGGGAAGTGGCGCGAGATGGTACATGTTCGGTGTATATGCATGCATGGTGTTGGTTTTGGCTACTAGTGATGATGAGGATCTGTGGAACTTGCAAAGGGGACCGGAGTGGCACAGGGGTGACATGACGGATTGGTTTGGACGGGCATATTGGGACATGTCCCGTGAGGATCTACTTTCGATGTTCAGGATATCATGTTAGGACATGTTCGTGACTCTGGCCTAACTTTGGATGTGTACAACTTCAATAAATGGATTGCCCGTGGGAAATCTCATTTGGGCTCCGTGCATTGAATTCTGCAGAGACGTAGTGCTTCATTATTCCTCCTACGGACATCTGAAGCATTGAGGACGAGCTCTACAACGTCCGTGTTCTTAATATACAGCCTATAAGAAGCAAACAGCTGTAAGAAGCATAATTACCTAGATAGCTCAACTTAGAAAGGTCGTGATTCCTAGCTTGTGGGTACCTAGGTAGTACATTATGGCAAGCTCAAATATACGTTTATGTCATGGTGGTGAGGTATGGAGATAAGTTCCATCATCACAAACATATCCAATTCTAGAAAATGGGAAGCATGTACTCCTTCTTCTGAGCAGTTTCGCCTCCATAACATGGACGAGTCGTACAAGTGACATTCAGATACAGTAGCAGAATCTAACAGTCGCTATATGAACCAACCATTAACCTCCCTCCCGCCCTTCTCCCTCCCCCCTCAAGAACCGACAAACATGCCTCCCCCAAACAACCGCACTCTTATACCTCGTCATCCCCGGCGCATTCCCTTTGCCCAACCCTTCAATCGCATCCGCAATCTCGTGCCCCATACCCTCATCCCTCAACTCCTTTAGCCCATACTGATAGGTCTTGAAAGCAAACACGATCGCCCTGCTACGCGGAAGCCGGTGCAGGGTTTGCCGCTCACATCGCACGACAGTCTCATTGATGTCGATGTGCTCTTCTTCCTGCTGCTCTTCGTCTGCCTTACCCCCCTCATCAAGTCCACCCTCCCTCGCATCCCTCACATCACCTTCCTCCCCACTCAAATGCGTACCTCCCAAAAGCAGCAATTCCCTCGTCCTCGTAACCCCCCAATTATGCCTCTTAATCACCTTCCCCGTCGGCAGGCTCGCGAAGAACCGGTCCATGGATTTCTCCAGCACGGGCTTGTAGTGCGGCACCGGGCCGTGGATGTCGGACAGCGTGAGGCCCAGTTTATATAGGGTGCGGAAGCCAGAGGGGAAGAGCGTGATGAAGGCTTGGAGGCGGTAGGGGCCTTGGGATGGTGGTGCCTGCGTCGTGGCAGTGGTGCTGGTATCACAGGATGAGGGCGCAGGGTCCGGCATTAGGAATAGGAAATCGTCGTCAATGTTCTCGCCTAGGAGGCGCAGGGCTTCTTCGATGTCCGTCGGTGATATTGTGATTGTCTCGCTCGTCACATGATTCCGTAGACCCTTCTCGGTCAGTGTGAAAAGGGTGGGGAAGCGGCGAGGCAGGTAGACGCCCATGATCCAGTCGTAGAATTCCCGGACGGCGGGCGCGATGCGGGGATCAGAAGTGTAGGCTAAGACGTCCTGTTGCCGGGTTTGGAGCAGGTGTTTTCGCAGAGCGACACGCGAGGCGTAGGTTTTGTCCATGGCGACGAGTTCCGAGGGGGTGATGTTTTGGATGGCTGGGGAATGTTAGGGTGGGAGGGTATTGGGGTGGTATAGGTTTGATGTATAGAAGGGAAAATCGGTCTACTGGACTGGCCCAAGAAGGTTATGAGACGTGAGGCATACCCATCGTAAGATAATACTTTGGCTTAAATGGTCGCAGCTTCTCCGGCTCAGTGTGATCAAGGTCGAAGTCCGTAAGGGGCTCAATCTGATAGTATGCATCTTCTGAATACTCGGGAATTATCTTCTTCTCCTCCACGATGGGAGTTGACGACGAGGCACTCTAAACCACACTCAATTACCATGTCACAATAACAACCAACATTGCGCCTCACCTCCGAATGTCCCCGGCTGCGAGTCCTCCTATATGCGTACAGAGCCAATCCAAGCAAGAGCAGGAGCCATGAATGCGGCGACCTCACGACGTCGAAGTCGATCATGTTGGACAAGGGATTTATCACTGAGCACAACCGCAAGATTATTCGTGATGGCGATACATCAAGATTCTGGTTGTGCAGTGATGTTTGTTATATTATCTGGAACAGGGTTACGAGATGACTCATTAGCCGGAGCTTCTGATTGCCTAAGTAGTACTTCCCGACGGAAAGCATGTGGGGTGACGAGTCGCGGCGGATAGATGCAGTGGTCTCCCAGTCTGCTGTGTGCCATCAACACCGATGTTGGCGGACTGGAAAGTCCTCCCCATTGAATCATTTGATAACACGTGAACCCGCCTGGGCTTGCCTGTGGCCTAACTAGGGTGGCGAGACACAGAGAAGAGACGTCAAGGTGCGCCAAAGTACAAGTCCACAGCCAATGCGTCTGTAACAACCATACCCTACTGTATCAGATTCAACCTCTCTCCTTGGCCGCACTTCTGCGAACACCTGTGCACATCAAAATGGCAGCCCTTGCGTCTTCATCCGCTGTCTCTCTGCCAGCTGCACTGCGCCCAAGAAATCATACAAAGTGCACAACTTGGCCTGACGCACCATCCGTGGAGTCACTGTGCCTTGCCCGGGTAAGCGCAGAGTGCGCAAGTCAGTTGGTAGATTGTATGATCGAAGTATCCGGTCGATTGTTGAAGCTAGGCAGTCATCAGTATCGGCTGTGTAGGTGAACGGGAAAGAGCGTACGATCCATGGCTCGTACCTCCTCAATCGTACGAGGAGCGTTGAAGTCAGCTGGGAATCTGGAATCGTTGCACATTTTCGGATGTAGCTGACCGTATCGTGCCGCAGGCGACAGCAAGCCGTTGACGAACTGTACCTGGAGATTCGTTCTACGCCGTATAAGCGACATGACTGTTTGTGCGATGGGGTTGTTGGTACCTCCGGACGACTTCTTCAAGACTTTGCCTGGGCTGGCCGAGTTCCATCATATGGTCTGGCTCAAAATTGGGAGGCGAAAAAGGTGGTGGAGATGCCGGGCCTCGCATAGGGCGCATGGTGAAATAATCGGGCGCGTGATTTTCTTGCTCATGTTCGAACGGGACGTGATTTATGGGATCGGGTGGCCGGGGTCCCATCCTCTGATCCATGGCGAATGGTGGCGACTGGAAGGAGTCTCGCATATCGTTTACTGGCATAGAAGGGCGCATTGCTCTTTGGGTCATCGGATTGGATATTGATTGACGTGGTTCCCATTCTGTAGGTACCTTGGATGAGCGGAGTCTATTTAACTGTCCAGAAAACGGTGCACCATGCAGGGGGCGAGGCATTTGCTGCGGGTTCGAGCGGGAGGGGAGCCACGTGCAGTTGTTGGGAACCGGAGGCACCTTGGGTGACACAGCACAATGCCATGCTCTGAGGGATAGTTTCGTCCAGGCTGTGGGACAAGTTGACAGCACCCTAGGGCATCTGTTGACCAGGCAAGCGACACTCGCTCATATGCGGATATAAGGAGACATCCGGGACCGATGTTACCAAGTCGGCGACAATATGCCGCTTTGGGCGTGGTGTCAGTTGTACAGGATGAGCAAACAACAGCAATGTTGCGCACGCCGAAGGAAGTAGGGAAATGATAGGAGAATCCAAGCAGTATCATCACGACCGGTGAAGGGCTTGTATGCTGGAGAGTGTGGAGTCTGTCCGTTCGAATGAGTGAAGTGGGGAAATCCTGCCATGAACTTGGGCATGGAATGATATGCATCGGCCTATCCAGGACCGCGCAAATGGATTAAATGAGCAGAATCGATTGCGGACAAGGTGAAATTCAGGAACCGGCCCTAGAATAGCGAATGGGAGAACATGTACTTCTTCCCAGGAGCACGGGCTTATCGAGCGTCATCGGTGAGATCATGGTCAGTGTCTCCGTCGCGCCATCTGAGTTCATCCACTCCTTCTGGTTTTGACGTTCCCGTTGTTTGCGCGGGGGAGTCAGCGAGGGGGGAAAGACTGATTCTGCGAAGATGGCCGTTTGGACGTTCTCTCAAGCTGGGAGCACGCGGGCGCCTCTCCCCACGTGCTCTCCCGCCAATGACGGGGATTTCGTAAGTCAGAGACCGGAAGAGGTAGAGGATGAAATCGTAGATGAGCAGGAGGATAAATGGACCAATGAAGAAAGCGGCTAGAGCGAGCTGGTGCAGTATCGTTAGCAATGGATTCCCCAGCACGGGGAAATGTCTGGCTGGCTTCGTACAGACACTCGGGTTACCCAGGTTTCGAAGCCGCTGAACTGCTCCGGAAGGAGAGAGAAGTGACGCATGGCGAAGGTATACAGTGCACCCAGGGGGCCACGGAGAGCAACGAACGCAAGGGGCACGCGGAGTGGAATGCCAGGCTGGAAGAGGAAGATGAAAGGGAGTGAGTGCGGAGGCCTGCCGAGACATGAGATACGAAGGAGAGCAGGAGCGCAGCCACAGCAGGGGCAGAAAAGGTGTGGCGCGGCTTCCTGCAAACTTGGCGGACCCACCAACAGCCCTAACAGCCCGACTAATTCTATCTCCTCGAACAGGACATCCATCCCTCCTACACTCTCTCGTCGCCTCGGATCTCGCATCGCCCCTTCATCAGACAATGTCCCTCTCTCAGCTCCGTCCATTGTTGTGGCGCCCAGCAAATCTTGCTGACCACCATCTGCCCCCATGCACTGCCACGGCTCGCTTCCGATCCAACGGGCGGTCCAAGGGTCCCGCATCGACGTCATGTGACCTTACTCTCTGCATGCCCAGGTGTGCGCCTGCAGCAGCAGCTCTCACATGCAATCGAACGACTCTCTGAACCACATACCATCTACCTGGCGAAGCTACTCTCTCACTTCCCTGCCACAACTTCCTTGCGCACGCCGACAGTAGCTTTGCATCGCTCAATTGGAGAGCTGCGGATGGTCAACGCCAAACAAGGAGACGGTCAGGAAGAGCGGAGCAGATCCCGTGGGCAGACGGCAGCCTAGTCGCATACTTACACCAGCTGCCCGTTCTCGGCGTTTGCTTCATCGTACTTGTCTGAGTCTCCTCCATCTTTCTGCTTGCAGCATCGCAACCTCTCGCGCCCGTTTCGCCTCGCATCGCGTTGGCTATTTGCATCCACCAGCGCCGTGTGCAGGCTTCGGACATGGCCCAGCAGCTGTCCTGGACATACGATCCTCACGACGTCGCAACTCTGATCGTCTTCCTTCCAGATGGCACCTCCAAGCGCATCACCAACCTTCCCGCCGGCCTGATACGCTGCACATGCCCCGTGCTTGCAGAAGCTCTCAGCGATGGGCCCCAAGGCCGCCGCCAGGCAGGCATCGACGTCAGGTCCGAGGACATTGTGCACGGCCTGATGCGCTATCTGCAATGGGGCGACTATCTCACCCCAGCAGAGAGAGATCAAGCGTCTCCTTCGCTCCTCAAGCACGCCGAAATGTCAAAGGTGGCCCAGGACTTCGACCTCCCGAGGCTCAGGGTGGCTGCGCGTATGCACTTCTTCAGCAACACTGAACTGGCCTGCTGCGTTCCTTGCCCTCCCGCCGACCTGTGTGAGACGATTCGATTCCTCTATCGATATCCCACGGCTGGTCCTGAGCTGCTTGACTGTCTTCTGAACTACTGCGTCTCGTGCTTTGCCTACCATGACCTGGGTGCCAATGCAGGATTCCGCCAAGTCGCGTATGAGATTCCCGAATTCCATCGTGCTCTGGTTCAGACCAGTTTCAAGCGTGGTCTCATTGATGAAGGTATAGCTCTATCCTGTCTGAAGGGCAGCCTATGTGCTGACGGCATCCCAAGGTGCTTCCGCCATCATGCAACTTCCTGTTTGTGAAAACACACCCCTCTCCGTGGAGATCGAAACCCGTGATTTGCAGTCCGAGCACTATGCACATGGCTGGTACGACACTGAACCTGACCGCCTTGACAGCACTGACACGGACGGCGATGCATTCGGCAGCCTTCGTACGAAGAGGCGCAAGACGCTCACTCAAAGCGATTTCAATTTCGCCCTCGTTCGTCGGTTCAAGAAAGACGGTGCCGGTCAAGGAGCTGGTGTCTATTCGGACAGCGACCTCTCCAGTGCCGAGGAAGGTTTCACGCTCGTGCACCGCCCAAACGTCACTCGCGAATTCGATGATCACGCTGATACTTCGAACGTGTCCAGCATGAGCGCGGTTGGAGAGGGTGGTGCGAGGGCTGCTGAAACCGCCTATGACTCCGCTGATGAAGGTGATGATGAGGGCTTCAGCGAGGAGTCTGGCCCTGATGAGTCGGACGATGCCGCATCCGTCGTAGATGTGCCGCAGCATCCGGCGCCCAATACTCTAGTCTTCGATCCTGACCTTCTCGCTGCATGCGCCAGGTTACAACTTGAGTGTTCCGCTCCATCCACTCCCAAGGTCATCTCAGCGCCAATTCCTTCGACTGACGTAGATGACGGAAACAGCTCCTCGTGGTCTCTGGTTTGAATCCAGGAACTGGCTCCAGATTCTGTCTGGCGAATCCAGGTATCACACCCGTCTCATTATTTCAAAGCATGCCGGTTGTGGATTGTAGGTAACTGTTTCGGTTATGGATAAGGATAGGGTATCAGCACGGCGTCCTGGGGAGTCTTCAATCTACAACCGGATTCATCTGGGGGCGGCGTGTTGCAATGCGCGATGGTTACAAAAGGAAAATGGATTGTATAACAATCCGATGATGAGATCATTGGTTATGCCTAACGGATTCTTACGCTATGGGATATGGTATCCGTGGAGTCTCGGTATCAACATCCAGTCTTTTATCGGCTATCTCTAGCTTATTAGACTTGATCCTGGCTGGAGCTAGGATGTGGTCTAGGGGCTGGTTACATCTCAGGACTCGAATATTTTAGCTGCAGCAAAGCAATGCAATTGAGAATTATATTCATCCCTCAGTCTTTTGTGTTGAGTTTTGTCCAATGCATTTAACCATGATTGATTTGCAATCCCAGAAATCGGCTATGGGAAAGACAAGGCTACAAACTTCTTACTCTATGTCCTATCCGCACCGTACATGCTTGTCCCCCTCCTTCAGCTCCAATCCATTCCTTTTCCCCTTTGATGGTGGGTATAGCAATGCACACCTCCCTGCCCCACATAGCTCGCTCGAGTACCCAAAAGTACCCCAAGAAATACCGAGCTACCCCTCCGAACCTCACCTCGGCGGCCTATTCATGCGGGGCAGACTAAACATCGGAGATAGTCTTTAACCATCGATACTCGATTGATTTGAGAATACTTTGGTTTTTCTCCTCTTCAATTGTTTTGTGGACTAGCATTGGGATAGCTCGATTACGGAAGCCTGCAGCATCCGTCAACGTCAACGTTAAGGGATCTTCCTCGATAACTACCAACAGCACCACCAACGACTCGGGATTCTTTACTCTTTCGTTTCACACGTATACGATTATTCCATTCCCGACAACTCTTTGAGTACTCCCGCGGTACCAAAAAAAAAACGAGAAATAACCCCCATCCAACATTCTCCGCCGAAGTCGCATCAACTCTAACTCGAACTCCAAAAACCTCATATCGCATACAAAACACATCCGCCCACCCTCCATCTTCCCATCCCCATTACAAACCCCATCCCAATACCGCCCAAAATGGCCTCCTCCAAACCCCTTCCCAACCTCAAGGACCTCACCATCGAGAACATCACCACCAACGTACACGCCATCAACGCGCAGACGTCGAACCCGCGCCTGCGCTACATCATGGAGCGGCTGGTGACGCACCTGCACGATTTCGCACGCGAGACGCGGCTGAGTACGGACGAGTGGATGGAAGGGGTCAAGTTTTTGACCGAGGTGGGCAAGATGAGTAGTGATGTCCGACAGGTATGTATGCTTTCTTACTGATAATTTCTCCGTGGTTTCTTTTTGGGGTTGGTTGGAAGAAGTAGTTGCGTTTATGGAAGGGGGATGTCGTTTGGGAGGCTCGAAAGGGAATTCGTTGATACATTCCTTCTAGAACTGTATCGGATTTTTCTTTTCTTTACTTGTCTTGTCTTTTCTGTCTTCTCTCCTTACATTGGGATTGGATCTCAACGTCCAATCTCTCTCAAAATCGTCCCCATTCGCACATCTTCAATCCACCATTCTCCCTCCACCTCAAACATATATAATCAAACCCCACCAAACTCACATTCCTCCCCCAGGAATTCATCCTCCTCTCCGACACCCTCGGCCTCTCCCTCCTCATCGACTCCCTCTCCCACCCCAAACCCTCAACCGCAACCCAAGGCACCGTCCTAGGCCCCTTCCACACGCACACATCCCCATCCTCCACCCAGGGAGCAACCATAACCCACGACCCCTCCGGCACCCCCTTACTCTGCCTCTGCACCGTCTCCTCCACCTCGGGCCAACCCCTCAAGGACATCTCCATCGACGTCTGGGAGACGGATTCCAAGGGCGTCTACGACGTGCAGTACGCGAGCTACGCTGGGCAGCCGAACGGGCGCGGTTTGCTGCGCAGCGACGACGAGGGCAGGTTCTGGTTCAAGGCCATTGTGCCCGTGCCGTATCGGATTCCCGACGACGGGCCCGTGGGCAAGATGTTGCACGCGCTGGGGAGGCATCCGTGGAGGCCGAGCCATGTGCATTTCTTGTTGGAGGGGGAAGGGTTCGAGACGTTGATTACGTGGGTGCTCCCTTTTCTTCACTATCAAGTACCTTCGGTACTGTTGTTCTTCCTCACCCATTCAGAGAGAACTACTCCTCCCATTCTCCAAGTTACTGACTTTGGCCAGCGCCCTCTACCTCCGCCACGACCCCTACGAAACCAGCGACGCCGTCTTCGGCGTCAAGGACTCGCTCATCGTCGACCTCCAGGACATCACGCCCGAGCAGCGCGAGATGTACGGCGTCGAGGGTGACGGGCCCTGCAAGGTGCTGACGTACGACTTTGTGCTCGTGACCGAGGAGGAGACGCAGAAGCTGAGGGACGACGAGGCCAGGAAGGCCATGGAGAAGTTGGGGCTCTGGGGTGAAGGGTGGCGGATTGTGGATGGGTTGCCGGTGCCGGATGTGGATTAGGAGGTGCCCGAGGGAAGTGTGTTGAATTGTAGCAACAGAGTCTAGAGGATGATTGGGGGAAACGCGATCCGAAGGGAGTTCAAATGTGCTTAGATTTCCTGCTGATTGAGCAGGCAACCCATAAAACCAGCAGGTTTAGGAACTGAACACGTTGCGAAAACGAACCTTAGGAAGTGTAGTCTGGCTGCTGTCGCGTGCTCACACTTTGGCAACACCAGTTCATGGAACTTGCATCGACTCCGAACACTTCCAAACTTGGATGAACTGTACCCAGTTCCGGGGCGCATGTCGTCAAACAACCCGAGCCAACACCGTCATGCATCTCTCTGCATCCAATTAGCCTGAAGCCTGCAACGCAGGAACATCCGCAAGCACAATGCAAGCCATACGTGCGGAGGGCGCTAAGAAGCTAATTTGAAATTCATCCATATTGCCCGGAAAGTCTGTTCGAAGCCTCGTATAAACCCAATAATGGCCGTCCCACTCCCAGCGCCACTCGATCTGCCGTTTGAAAATGAAATTCGTGTCACATGTTGAGTCGTATTGAAATTCACCCTCCGAAGGAAAGAGAAAACAGAAAAAAGAAAAGAGAAAACTCCAGCCCGGAATAATCGTCTGTCGCCATGTGGCGATGGAAGAGTTACAGCAAGTACAGCAAGGAAATGGATTTGGTGGACCAAGATATGCATCAGGCGGTCCGCCTGAAGAGCATGGGTCCGGAGTGTTGAAGATTGAGAACGGCGCAGGAACATGCATACGGCGAAGATGAACGGCTCCTGTCGGTCATGTCGTGCGCCAACTACACCTTTTGGTATAGATTGCAGGTTGCGCAATGGTCCCGATTAAGCGCTCACTTTGGGATTCTCGGGAGCCGTTTTCCACTGCAACGAGTTAGTACAGAATGGTATAACAATGAACGAGAGCGGTGGGCCAATGGAGGAATCAGGAATCAATAGCGGAGCCTGGCGCTGCACGAGACAAGGAAGGGGCATCGCTGTGCCACCTGCAGGAGAATCCGCTTACCTTCTTCCCGAGCTCCTTCTGCTGCTCCTTGAACGGGAGATCTTTGAACTCGTGGCGATGCGCCTTGACTGCGAGCGGCGTCAGTTGGTCCTCTACAAGCCTGGAAACATGATGGAAACGCGTCTAAAACGCGTTCAATACGCGCTTGATGGGGGAATGAGTGAAGGGAAGGAGTGATCCTCTTACAGTAAGCCTGCATCTTGACCATGGCGTTCTTCGCGTTCGCGTTCTTGCCACCTTTGCGGCCACCTGGGGCTTTCTTGACGCCGGAGCCGTTGGCAGCCTTGGTCTTGGAGGGCGCAGTTTTGGTGGTCGTGGTAGCAGTAGGAGCCATTGCTGAAGAGTTGAAAGCGAGGACGGGTAAACACAGGAGTTGAGTACTCGTCAAATGGAACAGATGAGTGAGAAGGTAAGAGGGGTCTGGTTGGTGGAATAGAGAAGAGAGTGGGAGAGAGAGGGAGAGAGAGTAGAGAGAGAGAGGAAAGAAGGAAAGGTGGAAAGGAGGAGGGAGAGTCAACACAACATCCGGAAAGAGCACATGGTGCTAGTCCGAATGGAGCGAACCATATTATTATTGTTATTTGCTTTTGCCCTACACCGAGGGGCAACGAGTGCTCCCAGTAGTCCCAAGTCCTACCGATAGCCGCCTTGCATCGAGGCGAGGCTGAAACAGAATAGATGCAGGGAACCGCCGGGGCCTGGTTATGGTCATGCTTCTGTTGCTAGCTTAGACTAGACGAGCATTGGCTGCCGTCGAGGACTCGAGACGGGTTCGAATGGCTGCTCCGTCAATCTATTCATCCTTGAGCTGCCTTCACCGAGCGGTTTGGATCTGTTTGGCATCTCAACATGTCCACAGTGTGCCTATAAGCGGAAGAATCATGCGGCAACTCTCGCGTATGACCAGAACCGCAGACCACAGCTACAGATGCTGGGTATGTAACATTGCAGTTGCTCTCCTGCAAGTAAATCAGGGGCGCGCCGGACCGGGATGGCATGAGTTGACGACGCGGGAGTAGAGAATGGGAGACGACTCAATAATCAGATGGCGATCCAATATACTTGCACTCTAGCAACAATGGACGTCGCGTGACCACTCAATTGTCGAGATCAGATCACAGTTTATTTCGGGCCTCCTCTATCGTATACTGTCCCCGTAGCGCCATGCGTAACTGAGAGTACATGGTCTGTGCCTCACCGGGGAACCATATTGGCCCTATCCGGTGCATCCCCCGTATACTGTTACTAGTCATTCCCTTTTCCTCACTTTTGGGCAGCGGCGGCCTTTGCTTCTTCGCTGCCCACGGCTACCAGCTTGCCCACGACGAGGTACTTCTCCAGGAATCTCTCCTCCCAGCCGCGAAGAGCTTCCATCTCCTCCTCGCCCAGGTCCGAGAGGGTGTCCAATGGTCCGTCCAGATCCTTGGTCAGCATGTCCTCGTCGAAGCTGCCGCAAGCCAGTCCTCTACTGGCGTCGCGACCGGCAAAGTTGGCATAGGGACCGCCTGGCCCGTAGAACTGCCTGCCGGCCGTCACGTCGAAGACTTGTCCGCGCACCGCCAGGTAGACTGGCATGCCGTTCAGACCATTGTAGGGAAATAGCTCGGGCGGAGTGAAGGTGCGGAATACGGTGGGGGGAGGAGCGCGAGGCAGCGTCTGCGGCTTTGCGGGCCTGAGGCGGAAGTAGACCAGGATCACGAAGAGGGAGAGAAGAACGAGGTTGATGGGCGTGACGGGTGAGGCACTGAGAACTGCTGTTAGATGGACAGCGCTGGGGACGTTGCCGGACCGGAAAGCTTACGCCGTGGCCGCCGGTGGAGGAGAGGATGTTGCTGCTGGACGTCAGCGGATGATGGAAGCAAGGCGGGGTGGACTCACTGTCTGCCATTTGAACGAGTAGATGTGAAGTCAAAGCTAGTCGCAATATATGGAGGTGCTTGGGGGCCTCTTCTGTTTGGTGGATGAGGGGTGGGATAGAGGGTGAGGGACGGAGATCTGATGGGACCAAAGCCGGAGCTGACGGCAGTCTATTAATACTAATGATAAATGCTACCTACTACCACGGTACTGTATCCATCTGTGCCGCCATTTGGTATTCACTGCTCGCCGAGCGCAACACACCTACTGCTGGCTCTCTCGGACACAGAACGTGACAGAGCAGTAGGTAGTCTCTTCTCCTACTTTCACAAGCTCCTCCTGCCGCGCCACGAGCCGCGCCACACTCAGCTCCCAGCTCCCCCGGACCCATTTCTGGCCCTGAAACCTCCAACCATAACCCTGAAACATCGCAACCCAACTGGCTCCGGCTCGCAGCAGCCTCTCATTTGGCCTGCTCCTCTCCACTTCGAGGCCGAGGGAGCCTGGGGGAAGCATAACTTGCGCGTCGTCGTCAGTTGACACTCCGTATCGTGTCGCGCGACCTCAGCGATTCACGACCACCGCCGATGGTTTGCTCGCAGAGGGCACGCTAGCACGCACAGCTCCAACAAGTCCTCGCGCTTTGTTGCTCAGCTGGTCTGTCTTCTCATCATTTGATTATCTGGCCCGATTCGCTCCTTTCCAGGCTGTGCTTCCGTCCCTTCCTTTGTCACATTTCGAGTTGCTTGTTTGGCATTCGAGTACTCCGTACCCATTGCTGGTTCAAGAAGTGCTCCCAACCCACCCAAACACTTTTCTTCAACTCTCAGTATTCCGGTAAGTATCTATGGACGTGTGCGTGGGTTTGGCTTCATCCTTCTTCGCTGGAAATTTCCTCTCCAGTCGACCCTGGACACTGGAGCTATGCGCTGAAACTGGACGCCTGTATCCACTTCGACACCTTGACATATCGGTATTGGATCCAATCCTAAGAGGCTGGGTTTCGTGGATGCGAATACTTCCCCTCACTTGACGATTTCTACCTCCAAACTGGACTTTGCGTTGCTTGCCCTTGGAGCTCTTGTCAACATGCAAAATTTCCATATGCCTATACGCATGCCACCTTTCCTCTCCCCATTCTCCATAGTGGACCCTGGCAATATCTGCTACGTGATTGGCTTCGCAGACCTTCCGACTCACAGTATGATGGCTGAAGATGTATCGAGCATTGCTAACAGTCTCTCCTAGGCCAACATGTGGAAACGAATGGGCCGACGCGCAGAGGAGAAGCAAATCGGCAATCCGGTGCTCCTTGAAACCACCTATGACCAAGACCAACTCAGGCATATACCCACGGTTTCCGACGCACAAAATGCCGCCTACCAGGCTGAATCCTTCTCTCCACCGATCCAAACGTATTCCTAGTAAGTCCACCCGTCGGCTGGCAGCATATCATCTCAACCACTGACGGCTCCTAAGTAACATATATTCCCCTCATGACCCCCGAGCATATCAACCTTCAGGAACGCACTCTGTTTCGCCTCCCTACGGTCGATCCTCTCCCCCACAGAGACTAGACTACACAAAGGGAAGTGCCACGTATTCTACGACCGCCGACATATCACCACCCAGCTCCCCCGAACCCGACGATGAGGAGCGCGACCCAAGGAAACCACGGCGCTTTCGTTCCATGCGAGATGTATCGCCTCTAGATGAGAGCCGCGGCCAGCCCACCACCATGCGCAGTAACATCCCGGTTCTTCGCCGAGTGCCCGACAACACACCGCCGCGGGCAAGCACTCAGAAGTTCTGGCCGGGCAAGGTCGCCCCCGACGGCAAAGTGCGATGGGATGAGTATTCTGGGGAGCCTACTTCTGGGAATGCGGGGAAAGCTGGGCAGGTCAATCCGCTCGCTTTCGCCAAGGAAGCAGTGTCTTTGCGCTCTCACCCGATTACTTCGCGCGACACAATGACTGGGACTCAGATGAACGCAACAAGGAAGATGGCTCCTGGACTTGAGCGTCCAGGTTATACAGGCGTAAAGCCAACACTCGTTGACATCACCTTCACTCCTCGAGAGCCATGGAAGGGGGCGAGTGGCCGAGCGGAAATCGTGCAGCCGTTTCGTGATCAACCCGCAAAACAACCTCTCAACTTCCAGCGGAAGCCCGAGCCCAGAGCAGTTAAAGGAGGGCCAAGGAACATATCGAGTCCGGTGGCGTCGCCTACCGGCCGCGTTCCTGCAGCGGCTGACACCGGACCTGTCGCAGATGGCTCACAAGCGTATGGCGCGCATGACGACCCCATTAAGCCCGTTGTACCCCTCAAAGTCGGAAGGAATTCTCCTCCTCGAAGTATCGCTTCTCCAAGGACACCGCATACTCCTGTGATCCCTCCTCTGGCGTCGGCGCCTTCTAGGGGACCTCCGAGTTCCGGCGCATATGCCGAGCCCAGCACAAATCCGCCAGTAGGGACCCAGACAGACCAGCAACAATCTACAGAGAGAAACATACCGAAGGAACCCGCGACACCACCGGGGCAGAAGATCAGCAGAAAATCCACCGAAGAACAAACTCCCGGCTCTACGGCTGCAAGCAAAGACGGGCCCGTCAGCCGGTTCAGCTGGACGACTTACAACTCCAGCACCACGTATCAGCAGTCACAGCATTCGCCTCCTCCCTCACCACCTCCGCCTCTCCCTACCTCCGCCGCAGCGCTCGACCAGCAACCCCTGCCTGCCGCATCCTCGATCCTCAATCGTCGCCGCCCAGTGCCACCCGCGTCGGAGAAAGTCACGGCGCGTAAACCCCTCGCGTCAACCACTCCAAGCCCATCCGCACAATCCTCTACCATGAGGACCAACGACCCTCCCTCCCCCCGGTCCCCCTCCGGCTTCTCCACCAAGACCCAAAAGGCCCTACCGCGTCCCCCGACCGAACTCTCGGCGGCCGATCACGTCGACATCCTGGAAGCGCAGATGGAGGACCTGCGCATCCGACGGTCCAACGTGCACCGGCTGCTGCAGGATCTGAACAACCAGGCGCCTCCGAACCCGCTGATTACGGACTTCAAGACGGCGCGGATGGTGGAGAAGCGGAAGAAGGAGTTTGAGGACGAGTTGGCGGAGATTAGGGCCGAGGAGCATGGGGTGGGGTTGCGGCTGCATCGGGCGCTGAGGAAGAGGGAGAGGGAGGATCCGAACGCGGGGAGTGCGATTTGGGTGAGGCGGGTTACGCGGTAGGTGGTTGGATCGAGAAGGGGAATTGCGAATGGGAGATGTTGCGGGGGAAGTACGATGGCAGGGAGGGCTGGGTGTGTGCGACTACACAGTATATGGGATGCGGGGCATAGATGATGCGGTGCAATGTGCTTATAGCGTGCGTGCATGTGTGTAAGCTTGGAGTAGATACCCTGTCGATGTTTCTTCCTTTCTCTTCTCTTACTTTTCTCTGGTTCCCGCACCCCGGTTGTTTCCTTTTTCACCCTTTCGATCGATTAGCAGGACCCATGTACATTTCTGGCACTTGTGCATACAAACCTGCATGTTTCGGGAAATACATTCAGATACAGATTTATCCATGCACCATCATCCCACGCCCATGGCATCTTTGCCATAGACTACTTGAGTAATTATATTTACCTACAAAGGTAGATAAGTAGGACAAGGAGATGTGGTCGCACATGGCATTGTCGGGGATACATTCTCGTATTGCGACAGCATCAGCGGGGATGGCGACAGGCGGGGGTCCTATTCTGATTATTCTGATAGGTTGGGACCTAGGGACCTTCCTTGCTTATATACGGACGCGGGATACGGCGGACTAGGGATAGCACGGTTCTAACAGTTATATAGCGGGGGCCAAGTCCATCATGGTGCCGTCAACAAACTTCCAACTCGCCTAGGGTGCGACGACAAGGATACCGGTTGGTGGCAGACGTACCGAGTACAGTATAAAAAAGTTGCTGCATGGAAGCTGTGTCGAAGCTCGAAAGGTTTCTTATATTCTTCTGAAGTTCCTACTTTTGGGGACTGGCATTTGGCCTTCCTGTGGATTCGAGGGCATTCGATCGGTTCGATTCACGCCTTCGTATAGCAGTGCAGGATATTGAACCCGACGTCTTGAAGAGAAGTTGCAAAAGGGGAAAAAACTGCGCGACGTCCAATTCAACCAACCTTCTTCCGTCCCGGTTCGCAGCTTTTCGCGCTCCAACAACCCAATGGCCGCCGTTCCCCCCTCCTCCCCAGCCACCGACGTCGACCACAACCCGACTCCGAGCACCAAAACCAAATCCAAACTCGACGCCTCCCAAGATGTCGATGTGGACGTCGATGCCGCGGTAGGAGACGCGCCCGTCGCCGTGCTCGAGGATGTCGCTCTGGGGGATCCCGTGTACGCGGCCAAGGCGAGGGTGCTGAATAAGGCGATCCAGGAGATTGGCATGGGGAGGTATCAGTGGCAGGTCAGTATACATTCACTCTTTCCATTTTCCAAGTGAGCACTTGAATTCGATTCCTATATTCACAGCCCTTATTTCTTCGTAACGCCATGTCTTTTCTCCTCAGCTATCAACACCCCTCGCCATTCTGAACAATGCTGACAGTTCCCAGCTCTTCATCGTCATCGGCTTCGGCTGGGCCTCGGACAACCTCTGGCCCATCACCACGTCGCTCATCCTACCCCCCATCACCCTCGAATTCCTGCCCCAACGACCCCCCTACCTCACCTTGGCCCAGAACCTCGGCCTGCTCGTCGGCGCCCTCTTCTGGGGCTTCGGCTGCGACCTCTTCGGCCGCCGCTGGGCCTTCAACCTCACCATCGGCATCACCGCCGTCTTTGGCCTCGTGGCCGCGGGAAGCCCCAATTTCGGCGCCATCGCCACCTTCGCGGCCCTCTGGAGCGTCGGTGTGGGCGGCAATCTACCCGTGGACTCGGCCATCTTCCTGGAGTTTTTGCCCGCCAGCCACCAGTATCTGCTTACCGTGCTGAGTATCGATTGGGCATTGGCGCAGGTGTTTGCTACGTTGGTCGCGTGGCCGCTGCTGGGCAATCTGACCTGCCAGCAGGCAGATGAAGAAGACGGGACTCAGGCGACGTGCAGCAGATCCGCCAACATGGGATGGAGGTACTTCATGATTGTCATGGGTGGCGTGGCCATGATCATGTTCTTCCTGCGCTTCGTGTGCTTCACCATCTTCGAGAGTCCAAAGTACCTGATGGGCAGGGGCAGGGACGAAGAGGCCGTGCGCGTGGTGCATGAAGTCGCGAGACGGAATGGCAAGACGACGAGCCTTTCCATCGAGGATCTCAAGGTGTGCGAGCAGCTCGCCGGGACGACGAGGACCTCCTCTCCCACCAATAATCCCCCTCCTCCTGTTCCCGCTGCTGCCACCCCTCAATCCACCTCCAAAACTGCCGCCCTCTACCGCAGCCTCTCCCACCTCTCCCTCACGCACATCCGCTCCCTCTTCCACACGCCGCGCCTCGCCCTCTCCACGACCCTCATCACCCTCATCTGGGCCCTCATCGGCCTCTCCTTCCCCCTCTACAACGCCTTCCTCCCCTACACCCTCGCCACCCGCGGCGCCTCCTTCGGCGACTCCTCCACCTACCTGACCTACCGCAACGCCCTCATCATCGCCGTCCTCGGCGTCCCGGGGTGCCTCCTGGGCGGCCTGCTCGTCGAACTCCCTTACATAGGCAGAAAAGGTACCCTCTCCCTCTCGACCATCCTGACAGGCGTGTTTCTCTTCGCCAGCACCACATCCCTCACCTCGACGGCCCTGCTGGGCTGGAACTGCGCCTACAATTTCGTCGCGAATATCATGTACGCCGTGCTCTACGCCTATACGCCCGAGATCTTCCCGACCAGGGATCGTGGCACGGGCAACGCCGTCACGGCGGGCGCGAATCGCGTCTTTGGCGTCATGGCGCCCATTGTCGCCATGTTTGCCGATTTAAGGTCCAGTGTGCCTGTCTATGTGAGTGGTGCCTTGTTCGTGGGCGCTGGGTTGTTGGTGTGGGGTTTGCCGTTTGAGAGTCGCGGGAGGGCGAGTATGTGAGGGAGGGCCAGGGTTAGTGTAGGGGATGTGGGGAGATGGAATCAGGGGAGCCTGAAGTGGTGAGGAGGTGTGGTGGATATGGTGTTCTAGCCTTACAGGAATACCAATTTCTACCCTGCTTCCTTCTTGTCACCATTCATATATACCTAGATAGACAATCAAGAACTTACCTAGAAGCCACGTCAAGCATCCAGCTCCGGGTTTCTTCTCATCCGTCTGCACGAAACACTACACACATTTGCGGACCAATCCCAAGCAAGCCAGTAGTACTGCATCATATCATGTACAAGATGCCATTATCACCATTAACAGATACATCAGACGAGGGAAAAGAGTATATGACGAAGACGAGGCCCCCAACGCGCGTCGTTATCGTCCATAGACTCTATGCCTGACTGGTACATAGACTTGACTTGGAGGAAAGGAGGAAGGGAGAAAAGGAAAATGAAACGCACAGGTCCCACCATCTCGAACTCCGAAGGGGAAAAAAAGGGAGAAGGAAAAGGAGAAGGAAAAGGAGGAAAAGTGTAATAGAGCGAGCTGTGTAGATAGATAGATGGGATATCGCCGCGTTTCCCTGCTCCCTTTCATACATGACGCCACGCCCATCGTCCGCATGCCCTCCACACTCTTCGTCGCCTTGGCACTCACCGGATGGAAACTGGCCTGTCGAACAAAAGCCAGCAGCTCGTGCACTCGCAATCCGCATCGACAGGATAGGTCCCACCCCGGGCTCAGTATCGGGCGTCATCGTATTGCTTTGAGGGACTTTTTCCAACATTGGCCGCCCGCAACCACTCTAGCAGCACGTCTTTCCCGTTGTCCCCGCACCCTGTCCCGCATCCCCGACGTTCACGCTCGTCGACGGCCCATCGTTCTTCGCGCTGTCAATCAACCTCTTCTTGATATCCGCCGCGAGCGAGTAAAACGCCTTGTCGATGTTGATGTTGCTCTTCGCGCTGACCTCGAGGAAGGGGATGCCGAGCTCGTCGGCAAGCTTCTGGCCTTGCTCGGTAGAGACGGCGCGTTTCTCTTCCCAGTCGCATTTGTTGCCGATGAGGATCTTGTTGACGCCTTCGGTGGCGTGTTGCTCGACGTTGGAGAACCAGGTGCGGATGTCTGGAGGGGTTGTCAGCATGGATCAGACGGGCGGACATGGGGAAATGGAGCGCTTGGAAACTCGATCTCTCATCCCAGCTAGCCATATGAGCCAACCGTTATTCTTCCAAGGCCTTCCAGAAGCAAGGAAAACGCTAGACATACTGTTAAACGACCTCTCATCCGTAACATCGTAGACCAGCAGAATGCCCATGGCGCCCCTGTAATACGCCGTCGTGATGGTCCGGAACCGCTCCTGCCCGGCGGTATCCCATATTTGCAGCTTGACGCGCTTGCCGTCGAGCTCGATGGTCCGGATCTTGAAGTCGATGCCGATGGTGGTGATGAAGGACGGCGTGAACGAGTCCTCGCTGAACCGCAGTAAGCAGCACGACTTGCCTACGCCCGAGTCGCCGATGAGGAGGAGTTTGATCTGCGAGAAGTGGACATGTTAGCGGGAAATATGCCTCCGAGGGGGTCGGGGGAACGGCGCAGGAGGCGGACACAGGGGCATGACGGGTTCGTTTAAGCCGCCCGGCTTCGAGCTTGGGAGAGCCTCACCAGAAAGTCGTAGTTCCTAGTGCCCGCCATGGTGTCTGCGGAGGCGAGCGAGTCCGTATATTGGGGAAGGCGGGTGCAGTCCGCGTCAATCGGCGCGGGGGGCTTTCTTGTAGAGGCCTTGGGGAGGCCTCTGGCGGCGGAGAGACGTGGGAGCGGGGTTCCGGAAGGCGGAGCGTCGGGAAGGAGGTGACCAGGTCAGAGGGTGGATTGCTTGTTGCACGCGTGAGGCGCACTTTTACCAGGCAGACGTCGAAGATGGGGTTGTACGGTTTGTAGAGCCAAGATGCAGGCGGACGATGAGCCGACATTGGGGGCATGGGCATGGATGCCAAGCACACCAAGGCAGGGGCAACCAAACGGAACGTCACGGCCAACATACGTAGGTAGATACACCACCACTCCCACCTGCATCGACCACAGCCACAGGACAATGATGATTGAGAGGGGAGGTGCTCGAGTGAAAGATGCTCATGTACTGTATGTTGTCGTGGTTTGGACCATGCCGCGTGGCGCTCTTGTCGACCATTATATTTATCTACAACTACCTGAATCATAAGCCTCTTTACCCTCCTCACCTCACCTGAACCACTTCCTATACGCCCACCTGATACGTTCCACCACTCTGCGTTGCCTCTCCAGCCCATTCCTGTTCTCAGCGAGTTCGCTCAAATCTTCCAGTAAATCGTGGAAGATGCGGCGTGGTAGAATGCCGCTGGCTGTCTGGCGCAGACGATGGACTTCAAACAGAAGGAGGCCCTGATCCTCGTATGATATCTCCCCATATTCATTGGTATTGCCCATTGATCCGACGAGGATCCGGTCAATATTCCTATACTTTATCAGTATCACATGCGGGCCAAGTGGGGATAGCTACATCATCTCACCTTAGTTTAATCACCAACTGGCCCTGCCGCCGCCACGCCTCCAGACTATTCTGGTTGCTGAACACGCCCCGGAGCCAGCGATACGCCCCCACCGTGACCAGCAGTCCAGGCGTCAATCCGATGAAACCAAACAGCAGCTCTTGACTTTTCAATATCGAGTCAATCCCAGCCATCGCCACCTCCACATCCACCTTCGTCTTCTGGACCTGGATCAAGAGCGCACTGATGAGATTTCCCCGGATGGCGCCCATGACCGGTCGTTGCATATCCTTCTCGTATGCCTTCAAGATGGGCGTTAAGTCTCCCTCGCGTACTTTGGCGCGTAGGGCGGCGATGTGCGTCTCGGTGAGAGGAGGGCCCTCGCGGTTTGCCACGGCAAAATCAATCACCATGCGTTCGAGACTGGCGCGATCACCCTCCAGGCTCCTCTTGCTGAGGATGGAGACTTCACTTCCCTCGTCATGCCGTATCGTGCCAATGACCTTCTTCACCGGTTCTACAACCCAGTTGGACCAGAAGTCAATGCATGTTCGCCCAAATTCGCGGATCCAGGCGAGAATATCTTCTTTACGGTTTACAACAATGCGGACGATAGTTGTCGAAGAGACCTGGTTGCCATTAGAATGGTGGCCGACAAGGCTAAAGGGGCGGTACCCACCAAGAGTATTGAAGCAGGAAGCCAGTACCGTATGAGACGAGAGGGCCGCCCACTCCTCTTTACGCGGGCCCGGTATGTCGCGGTATAGGTAGGCAAGGCCTGGGTAAGGACGCCACGAAGGCGCCTTGCAACGTCGGCGGGTTGAAGGAACACTGTGGAGATGCTGAATTCCTCCCCAGAAGCCTCATGTGGCTCGAAGTAATGATCTTCCTCGGTGATGGCTGCTACAGCTTCGTCAAACTTCACTTGGCTACCATCGTTGAGTGTATGAAGAACGGCATCCATCAGAGATATATTCCTTGCGACGGTTCCCTTCCATTTGTGTCGGTTTTCGGGCTCTGTGCTTTCGGCATCCAACACCTCCAGACCTTTTCCATGGCTGCTTTCATAGCTGAGACCTTCTCCCAGTAACAAGCCCAAAGCGTTCGCACATCGTAACCGGATCCCCTTGAGAGCCTTTGCCTTTCGCTTCGCCTCATTCTGCGCCAGAGCAAGCGGTGATACAACCTTGCGCTGAATATGCACAATGGATCTCTCTGTGACAGCCTCCTTGACGAGGCCGTAGAACTGCCTCCATCCGTCCGTGAGCGCTATCCCTCTCCTGGCCCCTCTTTTCCTGACATCGTGCACGATATCCAGATACCAGTTCCAGAGACGAATAGGGGACGTCTGCATCGAGTACAGCCCGGCGTATCGGTATGAGCTCGCAATATCTTCCCAGTACCAGATGTGATCCTCTAGAGGCAGGGCTTGCTCCAAGACAGCATTCAGCACGGCACCGTATGCCTGCGCGGTTGCTTTGCTGAGCAGCAGCCATTCCAGCTCATGCTCATACGAAGTCTCCGCTCTCTGGGGCTTCTGATATCTCGTGTCGCCTCCACCTTGTATCAAAGGCTGCCATTGCGTCCCAAGCTTTGCCTCGTCAAGGATGTCGACAATACGGTCTACCCCCACCAAAGACTGCTTGGGGCTTGAGGTCGCCGAGAGGCTCTTGATCAACCGCTGGAGGTGAGCAAACCGTTCCGCAGAAGACCAATCGTGGGCCTCTTCCTCGGTAACCCAGAAACTGTCGCCAGGCTGTTGTCGCGCAAGGTGGAGCGCGTCGAGACGACTGTCAATTTGCCGTACCTGGCTGTTTAAGAGCGATTGTTAGAAAGCTGCATGTAATCAAAACGCACTGTGCAGTGACACAAAGGAAAAGAAGCGTCTACTCACTCGACAACGAACGACATTGCGAAGGAACGCTGCCGCCGCGTTGAAACCTGGGTCTGATCGCCTCGAAGCGAGGGGGTTGTTTTTGATGCGTGGTGCTTGTTGATCAATCGACAATCTTTGTCGCGCGCCTCCAAAACTCGGATGACGTCGGTGAGTGGTCCAAAGTGGGTTAGCGCAGATCAAGAAAGATGAGCCAATCACAGACGGTCAAAGCACTATGGATGATATTGAAGCCAGAAATACAGAAATCATTTAACGTGTGCTTGTGCATAACAACGACATATTACCAGGCTCCCAATGCCTAAGCCCAAAGCTTCATCCATTACTAAGGAAACTATTCCCAACTCTTACCGATCCACGCCATAACGGACACACACTCTACAGAAACCAGATATTCACACATTATTCGATCATTTACAAAGCGATAATGGCAAAGACAGCGCCGAAGACAGTGCCAACAAAGCCAATGCGAACTGTAGACGCGGCGCCCTGGAACTCCAGAGGCGGGCTGAAGCTAGCACTGGCGCTTGGGGCAGCGATAGTACTCAAACTAGTGGGCACATTGTTCGAAGGGAAAGGAGCCACTGGCGGAGTGGTCACGGCTGGGACCGAGGGTGGAGTTCCCGGAACAAGAGCCACTGGCGCCTCGGGGGGTGTAACGCCTGGTGCAGGAGGCTGCGCCGGAGTTTCCGTCGTGAAGATAACTTGAGGGACCGTGACAGTAGTAGAGATTGTAGAGGTAACGTCAGTGCTTGCAGCGCAAGAACAAGGCTTGGTGAGCGTGGTATCATAAGTGATGGTTGTGACGGGAACTGGAGGTGCACTGCCGATAGGGGCCGGCGTCGCGGGCGGAGTCGGTGGGTTCAGTGGGATGTACGTAGGGCAGTCAGTGATCAAGCCCGGGTTCTCAGGGACATGAGATGCGCAAATGCCTAGGAGGTACTGAAGGGCCTGCTGGGTTTCGGCGTCGGTTGCCCAGGCAGCCACACACTCAATGACCGACTTCGTGAATTCCGGATTCTTGCAATAACAGTTGGCGTCCGTGTTGTCCTTGCACTTTGAGTTGATTTCCAACCAGGTGTTCATGCATTTCGGAAGACACTCGGGCGGGGTGACTCCCGGGTTCGCAGGCGGTGAGGACGAAACAGACGGGGGAGCCACAAGAGAGGAAGACTCTGAAGTAGTGCTGCTCACAGCTTCAGGGGTCTTGGTGGTGGTCTCAGTAGTCCCAATGCCCAGCGACGGAGTCTGAACCGGAATCTCAACCGGAGTCTGAACAGGAGTCTCAACCGGAGTCCTTGTTGTAAACGTGCTGTTCCTGTAGATTGGTGTCTGTACAGGTGGGCTGGGAGTCTCGGTTGGAGCCGGGGTCTCAGAAGTCACGACAGACGTCTCGGAGGCCGGAGGAGGCGCAGCTGAAGTTTCAGGGCGAGATAACGGAGAAGATGTTTGTGCAGGCGGAGAGGACGCAGGGGGCTCCGATGGAACGTACGGAGGGCTGCAATCGAAGCCAATATGGTGGAAGCCAATCTCGCAGTCTTCGCGGTCCTTCTGATTGTGGCGGCCCAGATACACCTCCACTTCTCGGGCGCCACCACATTGTGTGTTCCGGACAATGGTCCCTTCTTTCTTGCAAGGAGCGATCTGTTTGCAGATGGAGTTGTCGGGCATCTTGTAATGAAACTCAAGGTCAGTGTCGAATTCGACAGACACCTGGAACTCCGTCACGGAGAAGCCGTCCTTCTTCTTGCAGTCAAAGGCCGCTGGCTTCTCCTTGCGAACTTTGTTTTTGATGCATTTCGAATTGAAGGTTCGTTTGGTCAGCGAATCTCGCTTGCCGAACCTTTCTGCACAAGTCCAACCACCTTTGAAGTTGAAGTCCTCGTAGCCGGAAAAGTCACCCCTGGGGAGATCGATCCAGTTGTAGCCCTCCTTTTGTTTGTTCGTACATTCGTTGTTGTTGTATTGAGGAGTATTGAAACGGCCAGCGCGACGATTCCAGGTGGCAGAAACCTGCTGGGCAACGAGCCCAGAAAACAGGAGAGCAACGGAAACCTTCATGTTGATCTGCAGTGATGATGTGGAGTAGAGTACGAAGAGAAGTGAATGTCGAAGCCCTGCTTAACGATTGTGCAATAAGAGAAAAGGCGATGCCAAAGAGCAAAGAAAACGAATGACTTTGACTCTTGGGCAGTCCAAATGAATGGAGAAAAGAAAAAACACAATGCCACAGCTGGTTCGCAACAGGGAGGGAGGATGCCCTAGTTATACTAGGTATGCGGACGCATGACACTGGAAAGACAGACGGGGGGTTTCGGGCAAGGTGAACCGGCCAAAAAGGTGTCAGTCGAAGCAGAGGAAAGCTCCACTCTGCACTTGTCGCGCGCCATTTTTTTCCAATCGGAGGCCTACTTCGCGGCCTGGAAGTCTGTTGACGGGAGACGGACGTTCCAAGCCCATGCAGCGGCTGCCACCCAAGCGAACGTCCCAAGCGGTTCTGAAACACCAGCACCCAGCGCTCGCACGGCGCCAATCAACGGCCGGCGAGCCGCTCTCGTCCCCAGACCGAGAAGCACAACAGGGTCAAGGTGCCAATCGGGTAATGAATTTCCATAAACTGAGCCTCAACGCGCTGGATTAAATAGGGCGCGACTGGATGAGCACAGGTGCGGAGGATGCGAGAAGGCCGAGTGGTGCACCTTTGAGATACATCGTCAGCAGGTCCAATACTTCATGTCGCCTACACAGTAGAGGCTTTCGGACTCATGCTGAGCGCCAAACCATAGTCGCGACTGGACACCGCCAAGTCTCCTGTTTCGTGCGTAGTGGTTCTGAATTTAGCTCTCGAACTTCCCCTTTGGGGTTGACAGACTTAATCTGCTACTCACACGTCGCACCACAGCCACTTCCCACACCTATCCGGAAGACAAGCGTTGCGAAAGCTGCGAGGTGCTGTTTCGCACTAACTTTCCCAACCTACTGTCGTTCTGGAGCTCCCGGAGGCCCCTGGAGCGGGTACATGCGCGTGCTGGAGCTTGTCGCAAGAATAGGGTCCCGTTTTCTGGTGTGCCTCTCATTGTCAGGGTCTAGTCAAGACAAGGCTGAAAGTTGAAGAGAACACAAGGACGGATGGCACAAGTCATGATGCTCCAAGACATGCCCGAACGGATCGATCATCGACTCATTCGGCCAGTCATGGTGGAGACGACGACCAGTTAGTCACTGCTGGAAGCGTCTAGGTATTGGCGCTTCGGCTCCACTTGTTTCTCGAGGAAATCAACCGCTACCACGAATCTTTTTCACTGATAGCAGACTCTTCCATGTTGTATAAGTTGGAGTATGGTCAGGCGTTCAGTTGGAGATTAGTAGTGCTGTGAATCCTGTCGGAGGTTGAACAGGACCAAGGAGTGTCCGGGTCACCAGGCGCGATCGGAATCCATGAACAAGAGACTGCACCTTCAGACAGATCTCGCATTGCGATGTTGTTAAAGAGTTCTTGATCGAATAAGAAAGATAGAGGACGGGCCTCTCCTCCTAGTGATATGCATAGATTATATTTACTGCCAAGACGCTATCCCCAGGCCCGAGCCCGACAAATCGTTCTTGTCTTCAGTGTCCTCAATATTGAACAGATTCACCATCACCACCTACAGTTCACATAGCCAGGGACAGCGCCTGGCTTCTTCACACGCGCAGTATACACATCGACACTACCATCTATGGGCTCCACCTCCAGCAGCACGACCACTTTCCTTCCCACTTTCAGCACCTGCAATCTGGCTGTCAGCACCGTTCCCAAGATCACCCTGTCTTTCGGCCTTTCGCAGACGGACGCCAGCTTCGCCGCCGTGGTTTGGTGTGTAGCTGTGGACGGTCCGCCTTGACCGGGCGGACGGTAATATACAAGACATTATCAACTGGATCGAAGGTGCACAAATCCCCAGGGACGGGCGGACTCCTTTGCTGACGCGGGCCGCGCAGGATCGCGCACACCTTGGATAGCGAGAGGGCTACTTGTATATTCGAGGAGGAGCAATATTGATACATGGCGCTATTCGCTTTTGAAGAGGACGGAACTCAGCCTCAGCCGGCTCAAAAAGAACAAGATGATTTGGATGCCGTCTGCGTGGACAGGACGGACTCTATGCAAGTATGTCCGCCAGATGGTCTCACCAAGAACGCCTCTGGGGCAGACCCCGTGCCCTTCACACCCGGCCCCAAGCGAATCGAAGAGACACGCGCACGTATGCTCCCCGACAACTTGGATTTCGATCGGGTTGCGAAGAATGCACAAAAGAAGAAAAAGAAGAAGAGGAACGCCATGAAGCAAGTCCCAGCTCCGGCAGTGAATACTGTACGCGGCTTTCAGACCCCTGTGACTTCGGCCGGCGAGGAATCCGACATGTCCGCTGCAAATACACCCCGCTTTGGACCAGTCTCCGGATTCGCCAGTGTTACTAGTAGCCCTGCTCTGAGACCCACGTCCGGAGCAGGCGGGTATGGTATCCTTAAACAGCAGTTGGAAGCTCTTAGCATCGGTGGCCGGATCGACTCTCCTACCAAGCCGCTGCCTGTTGGCCTATTCAAGTCCGGCCTTGTCTCCAGCAATGCGAGTACATCAGGACTGGAGAGTGACAGCGACAAAACAGAGATGGAGAGCTACCAAGTCAATCTGGAGGCCGACTTTATTAGTAGTGAAGTCCCTTCGAAGACATCGACCCTGACGTCGAATACCCTTGAGCGAACCGAGTCGTACGTGCGCAAGATGAGCGCCGAAGACTTCACACCTCTGACATGCCTTGGAAAGGGAAGCTATGGCACTGTATTTCTCGTCAAGCAGCGCGGTACTGGCCGTCTCTACGCGCAGAAGCAGCTCCGCAAGGCGTCTCTGACCGTTCACAAGAAGCTCGTCGAGCAGACCAAGACTGAGCGTGCCATCCTGGAGAGTGTCAATCGACACCCCTTTGTCGTTAAGCTATACTATGCGTTCCAGGACCACGAGAAGCTGTACCTCATCCTGGAATATGCGCAAGGCGGAGAGCTCTTCCATCATCTGGCTACCGAGCGCATGTTCTCCGAGGAAGTTGCCGCCTTCTACATGGCCGAGATGGTTTTGGCTCTGGATCACCTCCATCGAAACGTGGGTGTCGTCTACAGGGACTTGAAGCCCGAAAACTGCCTTCTGGATGCCGAGGGCCATCTTCTCTTGACCGACTTCGGACTGAGCAAAGTCGCCGTGGACGAGGACGATAAATGCCACTCGTTCCTCGGCACAGCCGAATACATGGCTCCTGAAGTCATCCAGGGCGCAGAATACGGCATGGCCGTCGACTGGTGGTCCCTAGGAGCTCTAGGCGTCGACCTTCTCACAGGCTCCCCTCCTTTCACGGGAAACAACAATGCGAAGATCCAGGAGAAAATCCTCAAGCAGAAACTCGTCCTGCCCTACTACCTAGGCCCCGACGCTAAAGATCTTCTCACTCGCTTGCTCCGCAAGGACCCCAAAAAACGCCTCGGTGCCAATATGCCCAAGGATCTGCAGACGATAAAGTCACACCGCTTCTTCAGGAAGATTGACTGGAAGAAGTTGGAGCTGAGGGAGTTGCAGCCCCCCATCCAACCGCTCGTCACGGATCCGGAGTTGGCGGAGAACTTTTCCTCGGATTTCACGGACTTGCCGCTTAGTCCTGTGGTTTCGAGGAGGGAGTTGCATTTTGACGAGGGAGGACCTGATGGGTCGGATCCGTTTGGCGGGTTCAGCTTTGTGGCGAGCCATAGCTTGATTGAGGGTGGAGAGTGGGGATATATGACCTGATGGGAGTGGGGCACGGGTAGAGAGGACGGATGGTTGGAAATGGGAATGGAGATGGAGGCGGTTGTCTGTCTTTTGCTGTGCCTTTCCTGGTTGTGCGATCTCATTTGGGCAGAAGGGTTTTATTCCTTTGGAGGGACGTAGTGTTAGCAGGGCGCTGGTCGCGGTATTGCTCTGCTATTCCTGCTCCTTTTGGTTGATGGATGCTGCTTGCTTAGTGAGCGGATGCTGAATATGTCCAACGGTTTGCTGGGCGGCCCGCAAGTTCCCTTAGACATTCTTTCCTACTTATTGAGAATGCGAGTTTTTTGATCATCTGCAAAACCCGCTCCTCGTGCTTGTGTCGTCACTTAACGCTGACCAGAGTCGACGATTACATTCCAGTATGAGAACCCCAAACAATGCACATGGGTAGACAGACATTCACACATGCAATCACACACCGCAAAATAAACACAGAGTTCCCCAAATCAAGAGCACAAAGGCCCTAATTTCCATTCAATTTCCGGTGCCTTGCATCCCTCCATCCATCCATTCCGTGAGCCCCCATCCGATACCTCATAATACAAGGATTTGTTTAGTAGGTAGAGTAGAGTTTAGATGAATTTGCCCCATTTGCAACCCAAAAATAAAGGCGAATAAGACACAAAAAGTAGAGCATGCCTACGCACACCCCGGAACGCAACAGCCCATACACTCACTTCACATCCTCAAAAGATTTGACCGCGGTAAAGAAAAAGAAATCATCGATAAAGAGATTTAAAAAACTGAAAACCCGAAACTGATTGATAGAAGCACCCTTAGGTATCCCCGATAGATTTTCCCCCCATTTTGAGAAAATCACTTGAGATAGAAATCGACTTGAACCACGCAATCAATAAGAACCAGCGTAGTAGAAACGAGAATGTGGAAGAGTGAGTGTCAAGACACCAACCAAAGCCGTTCCAAAGATTGATAGCTTGCTTCTTTCCCTATTCTTGCTCTCCTTTCCCCTAAGCGGAGCTGTTATCTGTATCTCTTTCTCATATATAAGACGGGGACGAGGCTGAACATCCTCCCAACTGGATGCTATACCACGGCTTCGGCCTTCTAGTGCTGCCCGTAGTTGGTGCCCCAACCGCCCCTATAACTGCCATAACCGCCACCGAAACCGCCATAATTTCCATATCCGCCAGCCTGATTATGACCGGCGCCTTGATGGCCCAGCCCACCTAGTCCCCCATATTGGCTGTTCTGACCACCTTGCACGTGCCCTGGATAGCCGCCAAAGCCCTGCTGATGCGTCTGGGGCGGGAGGCCTTGTCCAGCTTGACCAGGAGCGTTGTTGGCAGCAGACCCTGGACGACCGGGTTGCGCTCCCAGTGCGGCGGGGCTGGGGCCACCGCTCTTGGTGTCGCCGAACGGCTTCAATGAGTCTTCGCTTCCGCTTTGCTGGCCTCCTTGCTGCTGGCCATATGAGGAGGCCTGGCCACCGTAGCCTTGGGAGCGGCTGAACACATCCGGGAGACTTCCAAATCCTCCTGCCGTGGCGCCATGTACAGTCTGACCAGCGCTTGAGGCGGACCTGCCATACTCGCCTAGACTTCCAGCAAGTCCGCTCTCACGACCGTGGGTCTGGCCGAATCCGCCAACGTTGGCCGGGGAGGAGGAGTGCTGGTCAAATTGAGACATGTAGTGATGAGGCTGACCATACATGCCCTTGCCACCAAAGCTCCCATAACCGCCGGGCGTGTAATTGCCGTACTGGTGCATGTAGTTCCCATAATACTGGCCATAGTACGGATGATTATACGGGTAACCACCAGTGTGTCCTGGTTGACCGTGGGGTTGGTGCACATGACCCTGAGAGGCTGGCCCGGAAGGGAGTTGACCACCCAGTGCAGGGTTCGGAGTGGTATGTCCGCTGTTTTGAGCGTCTCCGTACCGACCTTGGCCCTGCAAGAACTTGTTAGCTGTTGATATCAAGGTAGAAATATGGAACATGAGAAACTCACCTGTTGCTGACTCGAGGGGAAGTTCGAGTCGTTCGGACCGGCACCGAATGCACTGCCGGTGCGTGGCTGTGCAGCACCAGCCTCTTGTTGGCTGGGCGTCTGTTGTTGATTATAGCTGTAGTAGTTATTATAGGCAGATGCATTCCGCTGCTGCTCTGTCGCGAGAGACTGGTATTGGGAAGCAAAGCTTTCGGGGCCAGAAGAAAAGCCGCCGGCTTGGGAATGGGGGAGCTGGGTGTGTTGGGTCGTGTAGTCGAATTGACTGGCTTGAGCAGTCTGGGGTCCAAATGGATCATATGGCTTCTGGGATGCGCTGGTCTCTTGCTGGATGCCACCCTGACCATAGCGTCCGAATTGGTTGTATCCTTGGTTGGATTGCACAGCTTGAGGTTGAGCAGGCTGGGCTCCCACAGCCGCGGACGGTGATTGTTGGGAGATAGGTTGCTGTTGAGGTGCTGGTGGCAGTCCAGGGGCTTGCTTGAGCGTGGGAGCCGCCTCCTGGGGTTGCGGCTCGGCGGCTTGGGGAACTTGACGAGGAGCAGGTGGAAGGGAAGCCCGCGGCTGAGCAACCGGAGAGTGCTGAGGGGGCTGAGTCCTTGTCTCTGCGTCCTCGCGATCTTCATCAACGTCTGCCTCCTCTCCGTCTATGCCCAAGCTACCAAATTGAACGGCGGCACGATCAACTGCATGATTTCCAGGCATGACGACCGCCTCCTGTTGCTCTTGGAGCTTCTTCTGGAAACTAGCACTACGCGGAACCGCGACTCCAGCGGCCTTGAGCGCAGTGGTGGCGTATCCGCCGGTCACAGGACGGCCAATTGGTCCTTGGCCGGTCGTGGCGAGTGGTGTTGCTACCGAACTAGCGACGGTGCTGGCAGCCGTCTCGGTCGGGGGTCCATGAGTATCGTCAGGAAGATGTGCAACGTTATCTTGGGTAAGCTCATCGGTCTTGGGAGAAATCTCGGGCTCGGCAGGAGCTGCAACCTCCTCTTTGTCTGTTGCGGCATGCGAAGAGGTCTCCGGCGCAATTGGGGTTGCTTCGGATTCGTCTGATGCAGGGGGCGTAGGTAGCTGTTCCCCTACATCTGCCGGCTGCTCGACAGCAGGAGGTTCAGCAGATGGCTGTGATGGCTCTGTCGGCGCCGGCTGAGCATGTGCGGCAGGCTTTGATGGCGCCGGTGCAGGCTTAGGCGTTGCAAACATGCTGGCCCATGTCTTCTTCGGCGCAGAAGCGGGCGCGGGAGCAGCCTGTTCTTTGTTGTCATGTCCGGATGGGTTTGCGTCAGTGGAAGGAGTTGAAACATTCCATGCAGACAACTCGGTGGTCGGAATGGAGGTGCCAGCAGCGCCGGCAGGACGGGGACCGTTCACTGCTCCTCCACGAGCACCTCCACGGAAGCCTCCGCGACCACGGTCGGTGGCGCGTCCACGACCACCACGGATGCTGTCCCCACCGCGGCGTTCCGTACGGTCTCCGCGGGCGCCGCCACGCGTGGCATTCGTAGCGTCACCGGAAGGCTGAATCTCTTTCACCTTTGAGCGGGCCCGATCCTTCGTCTTGACTTCGGCGAACTGAGAGACAGTACCTGTAAATGATGGTTAGCGATTTGCGCAAGGGTGCCGATGTTTGTGCAGCTGAGTTCCTAAGGTAAAAGATGGCATGCATCGTGGCCGCAGACGAGTGCACTTACCCTCGCTGATTTTCTCGATGGTACTCTGGAGGTCTCCATCAGATTCTTCCAGTGCGAGTACAAAATCAGCATCGGTCCAGCCGGGGAACAGCTCTTTCAAAGTGGCCAAATGTGATTGGTATTTGCGTTTGAGCTCACCGAGCTCGCCCTGGTCTGCAGAAGAGTCGATGTTTGATGCAGAATGATCTCCATTCGTCTGGTTGTTGGATCGCGTGCCTCGTGAGCCGGCTCCGCCTCCTCTTCCGCCGCGGGCTGTGGACCTGCCACGGGCAGGCCGGGACTGTACTTCAGACATGTGTGTGTTTGTAGATTTCTGTGAAGGCCTCTTGGGACTGTGGTGGTGTGAGGAGAGAGGGCGGGAAGCAGATGACGATGGCAGGGAGGAGGTTAGGCCGGGGGCAGCAAAAAGAGCAGGCTAGCTTGGCGGATAGGCGACCAGAAGGACGGCAAGTCGGTGGTTGACTCGCGGCGAAGGGCGAAAGTCGCGATTCTAATCGAGGACGACGAGCGTGTGGAGCATGTGCAGCGGGTGAGAGTGTGTGCGCAGAGTGTGTGGGCTGGGGAATGGAGAAGCAGAGGGCGGCGGTCAAAGAGCTGGTGCGCGGCGCGCCTCTCGCTCTCTTCCAAGTTGGGTGTAGTGGTCACGTGCGTCCTTCGCCGGTTGCCGCCGCCCGGCCACCACCAACGCGGGCTACTCACCGTCCAACGTCACGCACAGCTGCGCTACGACGGCCTCCACTACTGCTCTTCACCCCCAATCATCCTATCCGTGCCGCCCAGCGTTGACAGAAGCCATGCAGTCTGCCGCCAGCCGACGTGCTCTCAGCTACCTCGCCTCCAAGCTCCACCCCCAGCTGCCGCTCTCGCCGCGCGAGAGTGCTCAACTGCTGGCTATCCTCACCACGTCCTTTCGCGCCCACCTCGACCGCGCACACCCTCTGGTCCCTCCAGAAGGGACCCCAGAAGATAACGAAGCTCGGCGCCAGCATCATGCGGGATCTCGTAACTCGATCTCTTCGCATGGTGACTCTTCGCACTTAGCCGCTAGGGAACACATACAATCCATATTGACGAACCCACTGTTTGCTGTCAACCCACAGAGAAGGTCATCTGAGCGAACCAAGACCGACGCCCAATCCGTGCTGCGGGATCCTCTAGGATGGTTTCTCGATCAAGTAGCGCTTGGGCTGGCTGACCTCCCCAAAGCAGCCATGTGTCTACAAATGCTCCACAAGATGCCACGAGATGCCACTAGAACAGACTCGTCCTGCAGAGCCTCGGATAGCCCGAGACCCGCTTTTCACATAGCCCAATGGCTCCAATCGAGTGGAATGGACAGGTCACCGGAGTTCCTCTGCTATGATGTGAACCGCTTGCTCAGACCGTTGGTTGGAAGACTCCTCGGTGAGGGCGAGATTGCTATTGTATGGGGGTGGCTCACACGTCACCCTCGTCAACGGGTGGAGGAGACAGGTCTTGAAGAAGAGAAAGTGAGGGCGTTTAGACGCTCTCTCCTATCAACCATGGTCACCGCCGAATCCACCATTTCACAATATATCGATGAGGCGTTATCCATCTTTCTTCGAGCCGGCAAAATGCGTTCAAACCATGAAGCTCTTCTGGACCGGAAGACCTTGCAACCAGCAGGCTTCCTCCTTGTCAACCGCATCTTAAAACACCCCAGCACAGTCAAATCCCCGGAGGTCTACGAAGAATTCCTGAGATACGTACCGAAATGGACGACGAGCCAGTCTCGTAGCGTACAAGGTGCTCTTTGGCTATATCATCCTCACTCAGCTACTCCTGGCCCGGCGATCGCTTACATCAAGGACCCCAAAGGGATGGCCTCAGAGCTGCAGTATGCATGGGCGGGCAGGCGGAAGTTCTTTGTGCACTTGTGTCTGGAGGCAGCTCGCCAGTGCCTAAAAGAGCAGTCATTTGCCGATGCTCAGTTCGCCCTGGAGTTTGCAAGGGACACCTTCCCCGAGTTGGTAAACACCAAATCGTCTAGCAGCGTTGCTTGCGATGATGTGAGAGTTGAGGCCGAAGAGCGGTTACGCAACGAAGACAAGAATTTGGAAATGATAGACCGGCTTCTTCCCACGGCGTGATTGGATCTCGATTTGGAACAACATCCACTAATGCTCCACCAGCTCGTGACGAGATTCCATTACATTGAGAATGCTCCCAAACCGCAGCACGCACGAGAAAGCACAAGATGACGGGACCGGATTGGCATTCGGACTTTGGCATGAGTCTGTACTCTCACGCGAATTATCTAGAAAGATAATCACATGTACCATTGATCGAAGTCAGGAAATGCTAAGGAGTCAGGCATTAAATCTGGATTGCTACGGAATCCTCTCGAAACAAAGCAAAAGACGGTTGTGTTATGGACAGCCACGTCCGACTCATTGGATATATGCCATGAAAGAAAAAAAAAAAGAAGAAGGGAAAACGCCTGCTAATGCCGACCACCCAAAGAGTCTTACTCGATAGCGGACATGCTGTTGCCATGCAGCACGGGATTGATGCGCTCATCAAAGTTGAACTTGAAGTCTTGGCCCAACTCTTTGCGCATAGCAGCTTGCACTGCTTCCAAGACGTTGGCGAAGACGCCAAAGCTGGCGGGATTCTCCTCGTCATTCTCCCCACCTTGGAAGACGCCGGTGCGTACCAAGCAGGTGTTCCAGCCGTACATATTGCCACCAATGATATCGGATGCAGGGTTGTCGCCGATCATATAGATGTTGCTGGGCAGGCGTTGGTCGTTGTGGATTTCCTCCATCCAGCTGGCCAGGACCTCGTCGGCATACTTGTACGTGGCCAGTTCAGGCTTGCCATAGACAACACGCTCCAAGTCAACACCGGTCAGGGCCTTGTACATGGCCTCGAGTCCGATCCGGAACGCGCCCTGCGACATTCTCGGAATTGGGTGCTCGGTAGGGCAAAGGAGGTCTCCCTGGGAGAAATAGATGGGGATTCTCTGGGAGACGGGATCCTTTGCAATCGTGCCGAGCCTGCCGTTCTCACTGCGGAGGAGATCAACGATGATTTGCATATCGGTGGCATAATCACGAGAGTCGGAGAAGACCATGATGGCTTCAATGTTGATCTTGGAGAAGTCGCGGGGTCTGGCAGTCTTGCGCTCTTCTTCGGTGAAGACTCTGTAAGGAGCAATGGTGGGATCCCAGGCAACAATGTCGTTGGGGACGATGATGTCTTGGAAGCCGTATTCCTCGGCAACCTCGCGACACTTGTATCCCTCACCACCGACAACGAGCACGGTCTTGTAGTACTCGGCCAAGGCCCTCATAGGGGTGTGGGACTGAATGAACTGGTCGGTGGAGATGGGAGAGTGGAGTATCTTGGAGAGCTGGTCGACACGAGCGGCTTCGGGCTTGCCTGATCCGTTGGTGAGGAAGATGTGTGGGATCTTGATGCCGAGCTGGTTGTCACCGTTGAGGATTTCCAGCACACGCTTGCCCTCGGGAATCAGACGGTCACCGTGGACCAAGACACCGTCAATGTCGAAGACGAAGGCCATGTCCTTGGCGGCGCGGACCTTCTCATGTGCGAGATCCTGGACCTGGGCAGCGAGGATTTCCCGCGAAGGTTGAACGGGGGGCAAGCCCGGTCTCTGCTCAGTTTCACCGAGATAGTGTACCGAGGACAGACGAGAGCGCCTCTTGGATCGGGGAATGGGGAGGGCGGCTCCAAAGGAGTTGCGCGATCCTCTCCGGTCCCTCATGGAAGGCGACAAGCTGAGGCTGTGCATGTATGCCTGGGCATCGGCAATGGAGCTCCTGGTAGCGGGGACTTCGATGGGACCCTCACCGTCGTCGGGTATGGCGAGGTTGGCTCCGTAGCTCCCGACTGCAAGGCTGCCATGACGGCTGGGGATGCGCTGGTGTCGTTGGCTGTCGCGGGAGGCTGTCTTTTGCAGAGGTGACTGCGGACCCAAATCGGAATCGTCAAAGGTCGGCATGTTGCAAAGATGGAGGGCTTGTGGGAAGGACAGTCGAGTTCGTTGACAGAGGATATGGGCGGGACGAAACGAGTATACTACAGCAGCAAGCTTGACGGGATGGAGAAAGGTGGATGAATGAATACTGTATTCGACGTTGGTGGGGGGCAAGCTATATATTCACTCAGGCACGAACAGACGTGGATTCGTCCGCTCTGGTTTACCGGATGGCAATTTTTTTCCTTGAGCGCCTTCTCTCTCGACCGGTCGTCTCCGAAGAGTGAAACGCTCCTAGATTGGACTGCTCCACCGCCTACATCATTCTCCTCCATTAGGGGATTCTACGTGCACGGCCCTGAACGGCTAGCGCGGCCTATGTTTTGCTGGTTCGAGGTGACTGGTGATGAAAAGTGGGATGGTGGGTGGCGGGCGACTAAGAAGCCTGGCCGAAACCCCACTTCTTACGAGACGGTTCTTTGCGGCGCCGCGAAGATGCTCTCAACGGTTTCTGTGCTGTGGTCAGGTCTTTGCGAAGTGGACCAGGTGGATCTCTTACGGCAGCCAAGCCCGGGTGAGATGATGATGTCATGGCATGAGACTCTCGAGCAGCTTTTGTTGAAACATTTCGGATCGCCGTCGGGGTTAGACTGGACTGGATCCAAAAATAAGTATGCCCGAAGAGATTTTCTGTTGAGACGTTTTGCTTGTTGCTGGTTGATGGCAAAAAGGACACGGGAGACGACGCTTTTCAGATGAGCTTATTTATTAGATCGACATCTCGCAATCTCCTTTACAAGTATTTCCCTCAGCCGACCATACGAGCAGGTACACAGTACTCTAGTCTCTCGACGATTCTTCCAACGCTCTGTCCACGTTTATCCGTTTCGAAACCATTTCCCATCACCACATTCTCTTCAACAACGCGGACAAGCACGCCCACCTCCATCGCCATGACCGGCTCGCGCAAGCTCGTCAACACCAAGACATACCGCCTCAACAATGGCGTCGAGATTCCCGCAATCGGCTTTGGCACGTTTGCCAACGAAGGTAGCAAGGGCGAGACATACGCTGCCGTCACACATGCGCTGAAGACGGGCTACCGACACCTGGACTGCGCCTGGTTCTACCAGAACGAAGACGAGGTCGGCGACGCCGTGCACGACTTCCTGCAGTCGAACCCCTCCGTCAAACGCAGCGACATCTTCATCTGCACCAAAGTCTGGAACCACCTCCACGAGCCCGACGAGGTGAAATGGTCTCTCCAGAACTCACTCGACAAACTCCGAACCGACTACGTAGACCTCTTCCTCGTCCATTGGCCTATCGCCGCCGAATCCGACGACAACCACATGCCAAGAATAGGCCCAGATGGGAAGTACGTCATCAAAAGGGACCTCACCGAAAACCCGGAGCCCACCTGGCGCGCCATGGAGGAGCTCAACCGAGCCGGCAAGGCGCGCGCCATTGGCGTCTCCAACTGGACCATTGACGGCCTCAAGAAACTCCTCAGCTTCGCGCACATCAAGCCCGCCGTCAACCAGATCGAGATCCACCCATTCCTGCCCAACACGCACCTCGTCGACTTCTGCTTCAAGAACGACATTCTCCCCGCCGCCTACTCGCCCCTGGGCTCCCAGAACCAGGTCCCGAGTACGGGCGAGAAGGTCCGGACGGACCCGACGCTCAACGAGGTTGCTACGCGGAGCGGCCACACGTTAGCTCAGGTGTTGCTCGCGTGGGGCTTGCGGAGGGGGTATGTGGTTCTGCCCAAGAGCTCGACGCCGGAGCGCATCGAGAGCAATTTCTTGGTGCCCGAGTTGAGCGACGAGGATTTCGAGGCGGTTCAGAGTGTGGCCAAGGGACGGCATACGAGGTTCGTGAATATGAAGGATACGTTTGGGTATGATGTTTGGCCCGAGGAGAAGGAGGGGGAGGCCAGGTCTCCGGATCCTGAGTGAGTGGAATGGTAGCACTGTTGAGGATGATGATTAATGATGACGGTGAGGTTTGAGATACCATGGCTGTGACTGTAGATGAGCTGGCTTCAGCGCAATTGCATTCTTTTGTTCTGTAATTCCAGTTCCATTACTTGAGTCAAATCCCAATGATAATGATATGAATTCGAGGTTGATGGAGCTCTCTATATTGCTATCTAAACTGGAACATTGTTGCACCTCGGACACCTACGCAAGACGGAGAATATGTCACCCGCGGCCGTAGATGTGATACCAAGGCGTAGATTAGAGAACCGGCGACGTCGTAAGGCCCGATGTCGTATGAAGGATGAAATCGAAAAGTCGAGAACATCATTCTTGGTTTCGATCCCTTACTGTGTACGCCTTCTAGCGGGCGATAGCCGGAAATCAAAGCGCCAATGATGTAGGTATGAGCACATAATCAAATATTGTTCGGTCGAGGCACGACGTGGAGTCGTTGACGATCTCATCTTCTGTGATGCGACAACTTGCCCAGTCTTGTTAACCCAAGAAACCCAAATGCAATTCCGGATAGAATGGATATGTCAGGACGGGGAGAAGTTAGTCCACTAAACATGACTGCAATACGTACGCATCGCAATCCGTCACCTCGCTCATCCATCCCCTCACCACCTTCCCCCTCCCGACAACCAGCAAAACAATTCCCGCCCCTAACCCCTACCCAACTCCGCCCGCGCACCTGCATGCTGCATAGGGATGGAAACACATGCATAGGGATGAAAAGGCACACACACATGCATTATCCGCAAGCCTATACATACCTACACCTTTCATAGGTAGATCCATATACATATTATCCGGACCCCGGATCCGTATCCGCTTCACACGCTGCACTTCCCATTCGCCCACCACCTCCGCCCATCGTATCTATCTGAAGCACCATTGCGCGCAGGGCCCTGCGACGGAGATCTGCCGTGCCGTCTTTAGTGTCCGGAGCGAGAGAGGCAGGGCAGGGGTGAGGGGAAAATGTCCGTGGTGCATTCGAGGAGGGGGGAGAGGGGAGATATCGGTATATTATTGGGGGCGCGGATGCGCTGAGGGGGTTTCTGGGGGGACTTTGTGAATCGACGTGGGTGTTTAAGATTGCTCGTATTTCTTTGCAGTAATACTAATAAGTGTTCTCTTTGATCTTCGAGGTCGTTTCTGGCGAAGTCACCACACCACCGTCTGGGGGGTATTGTGTGTCGATTTGATGAAGTCGGACTGGAGCTACTTGACACTTGTATTCAGACATTACACCTAGCGAGGATGCTGCCGTTGTTGGCGCCGTCGAGTGTATACGAGTACATGTCTACGCACCATGAAGCTGAGTTGTAAGTTTGAGTTTGTGCAGTCTCATCTCCTATACCGATTCCATATCTCCTTTCACCATTAGAGATCGACTACTTCTTGGGACGAGAAGTGTCGCCCTAACACTCACTAGAAACGAAGCTCGCCAGCGGTACCTCGCAAAGAGACAGCAGCTTCTTCAAGACTCGGAGATACGCGGTCCATCACCATCTCCGTCCGGCAAGCGACTCGTAAAAAGGAACAAGAAGAAACACACCCGTCTCCTCTCCCTGCCCACCTCACGGACCAAGACCGCTCACCCCCATCGTCACGGTTTCCTGCACATCACCCGCGTACCCTGGGAGATTTCTAACCTCCCGTCGCGAAGTAAAAAGCATCATGATTATCCCGTTGCTGTACAGTGCCATGTCCATATAGTGCGCGAGACATCGTTCGCGGGTAGTTTGTTCAAGAGACTCCCCCGGGAGGTGTACGATTTGATCCTCCAAAAGCTGGAGCAAATCTACCATTGCCAGCCTCAGGAGCGGACGGAGAGGGAGGGCTGGAGTGGCAGACCGTCACCCTATCTTCGGGATCTGTACAGTTTGTCCTTGACGAGCAGGGCTTGGAATAGAGCTGCTACTGATCGAATGTACGTCACTTGCCTCGCCTTTCCATCTCATCCATTGGGTTCCTTCATCCTCAGGGTCCTACCTGCAAAACCCACAACCATACCCCCATTCACCGCACCAACACTAATCCTCCTCCAACAGGTACCACCACATCTCCCTCGCCGTTTCCCTCCCTCCCTCCTTTTCCTGCTCCTCCTCATCCTCCTCCTACCACCACCGCCCCCCACTCCTCACACCCCCCCTAACCCGCCTCAAACTCCTCCGCCTCACCCTCCGCTCCTCCCCGCACCTAGCCACCCTCGTCACAACCCTGGACCTCACCCTCCTCCACCCAATCTACCTCGTCGCCACCATCGAAAAGGAAACCATCACAAACGCCATAGCCAGCCTCATCATGGCCTGCCCCCATCTCGAACGCATCCACGGATTCCCACTCAAATACACCCATCGTTTCTCCAGATACGAGCACGCGCTCAGCACACGCCGGCATCTGAAAGAGAAGACGTGGATACTCGCGGATCCAGATCCGTCAGACGTGGAAGAAGAAGAAGAAGAAGATTTCGGTTACTCAGAAGCGGAGATGGGACTCCAAGCGCAGTATCAGCACAACAAAGACCTCCACGACTTCGGCGCCGACCCAACCACGAAATTCTACCACCCAAGCAACGACCCGACAGAGCGCTTCCTAGACCTCAACAGCCGCCATCCTCACCTCTCGCACTTGACCATCCGCCAACACTACCATTACTGCTCCTCCTCAATTACCAACTCCACCACCTCCACCTCCACAACAACAACAACGACGACGAATGCAATCACCACACCCCTCACCTTCCGCGCCCTCATCGGAACCCTGCACCTCCTCCCCTCCCTCCGGCACCTCGGCCTCATCGCCCTCCCCGCCTGCTCCTTCACAAACCTGACGCTCATGTCGCTCCCTCATGCCCTCGGACTGCGCACCTTGCGATTGGAAGGTTTACCGGGGGTCAACGAAAAGGGGGTGCGGCGATTCGTGTCGGAACACCCTGTGGCTGTCGGTTTGGAGCGCCTGGAGCTGGTGGGCATGATGAATCTGAAAACCGGATCGTGGAAACGGGAGGGCGGGGGCTGTGGCCAGGTCATCGGGGGGTTGATCCGCGCACGGCTTATCATTTCATAGCGATGTGAGAGACGGTGGTGTACAGGCTCCAAGTGGAAATCTGGAAATAGGTTTTGAGCACAGTGTGTATATTCGTCCTATTCAGCATGTAGCCACGAAGACAGTAATCATTACGAGAAACCAGACGACACTCAATTCCCTCAAACAGGCCGCGATTGCCGACCCCCAACCTGTCCAATGCCCGTGCCCCTCCTCAGAGAACGCCCATCATTAACAAAACTCAAGTGACATTCCGTCAAGCGGGCGCGTCACCGAGTTGTACATCGTTCCGTCCAGTTCCCCAGCAAAAGTATCATTACAAAGTTCAGGCGGCATTCATTTCTTCAATCCGGATCGTCGCTCAATCACAAAGTGCGGCCAAGCATGCGCGTGATGAGACGCGACCTGACAAACAGCCAGCAGCCCCTCAAAGAAAGCCTATCGGAACAAAGCTCGAGTGCCATTGATTCAGTCAAACAGGGAACTCAGCGAGCTCCATAAGGCCTCTTGCCAATAGCAGGCCTAATCACAGCCGAACGCGGAGCCATGGTCGGCTTCACGAAAAGCTTGTGATTGATAGCGTCCTTCGGCTGGATCCGCTTTTCAGGGTTCCAGTGAAGACACGCAGCGAGCAAGTCCGTGAGGTCGTTGAGCTCCGAGGGGCTTTCGCTCCCTTGGGCAGCTTGGGCAACCCGGGTCTTGAGCGGACGGCTTGGCATTCGCTGCTGCTCGATCTTGCGGACGAAAGGCTTGCCGAACTGATCCACTTCGCGACTGATGAACTTCAAGGGAGGTCCAGGCTCGAAATGCTGTCCGGAGAGCAAGCCCTTCTTGAGATGCTTCTCGCTAGGCCATCCGAGGCACTCCATGAAGACCTTGATCATCTGGTTGTTGGAGCCGCCGGGGAAGAGTATCTTGCCAGTCCAAAGTTCGTAGATGGTGCATCCAATCGCCCACATGTCGATGGGATAGCCAATGTCCATCCCCAAGATGATCTCTGGTGCGCGATAGAACCGACTGACCAGGTAGGGTGTAGGCTCCGTGTTATCCCGCTTGTCTGCCGCGGTACCAAGATCGCACAACTTCAGTGTCTTGTTATCTTGCGAAACAAGGATATTGTCCGGCTTGAGGTCGGCATGGACAATCTGACAATCCTGCAGATGCTTTAGCCCGATGAACATCTGACGAGCATAAGCCTTGACGGCCGGAAGAGGGAGGCCAGCGCCCCTAGCGTCCTCTTTCAAGAGATCTCGCAGATTCTTTTGCATGTATTCGAAAACAATGCAGAAATGACCCTTGTGATCAAAAGAGCCCAAGTAACGAACGATATGTTTCTTGTCCTGCTGGTCGGCCTCGTTCAGCCGCAGTACGAAGTCGATCTCCTTTTGGCTCGCTTTCTTCATCGCCTCATTCCTGCGGACGATCTTGATGGCGACTAGCTGCCCGCGCTTCTCCTTTACATCTTCAGCACTGACCACATTGGCGAAAACACCGCGACCCAGATACTTGATCACCCGGTAACGGCCACTATTGATAAGCTCGTTGCTGATGATTTTGTAATAGCCGTTGGCGTCATCCCAGTTGTCGAGGAGCTTCTCGTCGAGCACGGTGCCCTTCGGCTGACCAGCGTCTTCCTCCTCTTCACCATCCTCATTCTCCTCTTCTTCCTCGTCGCTCTCGGCAAACATGTCGATCTCCTTCTTCCGCTTCTTCTTTGCCGGACCGGCTTCCTGTGCGGGCCCAGCCTTCTCAGCGGGGAGGGTAGACAGTGCCCGCGAGCTAGTCTCGTCGTAATCAGCAGCGGCCATACCTTGTTGCTGGTTCTTCTGCTCCGCGCGCACCCGATCCTCAAGCATGTCTTGAGTTGGGTCGTAGTTCGCTGCCGAGGGACCCTCCTGTTGTGGGCTAGGTCCTCTGCTAAGGCTCTCGCGCTTATCAATGTCCATTGGAGACACGGGCGTGGACTCCATGTCTGGTACCTGCGGTGATCTAGGTGAGGATGCAACAGAAGTATCGAGCGAGGAGAGAGGTTGCGCAACGTGGCCCTGAGTTGCAGTTGCAGCATTTGTGACAGCTTGTTCAAGGAGTGGCGTATTCCGGGAGGAAAGCTGAGCCCGTTTTGCAGCCCATCTGCGCCTTCTTTCCTCGCGAGTTTCTTCGGATATCTCCTGTTCCTGCACCACAGGCTCCAATGTATACTCTGTTTCATCATGATTGGCGGGAGCAGGAGTCGCTTCGGAGCTTCCTGAATGTGAGGTGGTCTCCATGCGTGAGGCGTTCTCCTTATTTGAGGTTGTCTTCTGGTGTAAAATAGTTTCCTTGTGTGAGGCGCCATTCGTAGCGGGCTTGCTAGCTTCGAAACTCGGGATCAGACTCGGAATCGGAGCATAGTGCTCGTTGTCTGCATAGGACAGGGGTTTGGGCTTTTCGGAATGCTCCATGCGCGCATTTTCCTTCTGCGACCTGTACTCACGAACGTCGCCGCGACCTACGACTTGTCGTTTGTCTGGGCGCCCATGGCGCGGAGGAGTTGCCCTGCGCTTATAACGCCTCGAGTCTCTCTCATGGTAGTTGCGGCCATCTCGATGGTGACGATAAGGTGAAGGCGAGCGGGAGCGGGAGCGCCGATGGCGGTATGGGGACGGAGAAGGGTCACGCTTGTGACGATATGGAGAGGGTGATCGACTCAGCGCACGACGGCGGTAGTCTACAGTGGTCAGCGAAGTCAGTGGATAGGCATGGTAAGTTTTACCATATGCGTCGGAGGTTCCATCTAGACCGAATCCTCTGCTAGAGTTGTCAATCCCAGGTTCTTGGGGTCGGCTAGTGGCGGTGTTTGCCTTGTGCGGACTCTCGACGATCTCGCCCTCGGACGTAGATGCGTCGCTCGACATGATTTCGACGGTTGAGGGAGAAACTCCTGTGCGTAATCTTCTGCTTTCAAACGCCAAGGGGATGAAGGTCAGCTTCGGGTCTTTTCTTGGGGACGTGTAATTGCCTTGCAACTGACTGTATATGAAGCGATTTCACAGTTGCTATGGGAACTGGCTTGGAGGGGAGGGAGAGGCGCAGTAGTGATGGGTTGATGTAGGAATAGATAGGAACACCCGATGGCACGGGAGGGGGAGGGGGAAGGTGCAGATGAGCTGGAGAGGTGGAGAGGTGATACCAGAGGAAGGCTGGAAGTGAGGTCAATCCGAGTTCGCCTAAGTTTCTTGGCGACGCCCTCACGTGCTGTTTAGCGCTCGCGCTTGCCTGCTGATGAGAGCTCGAGGAGCTCTGTTGCAGCCAAAACAACTGATTGTAGCCAATTTGAGGTTAGAAATAACTGTGAGGGTAAAATGGCATCTTCTGTCGCCTACAGGAACAAAAGGGAGGCCCCGGCGTCTATTGTGTCAGCACAGATTAACCAAAGCGCAATGGGCAGCCCCGGCGCGTCGTACGAGCGGAGCTCTGCATTTCGAGCCTCTTCCAAAGCCCTTGTATTGAACGTAGAATGTGTAACTGCGTGGTTAGCACACGATCAGCGTAGTATCGTACCTTTTGGCTGTCGGCGATGGTGCTCTTTTGGAGCCGCTTGTGGTGTTGGCTGGAGGAGGAAAGGAAGGTTTGGGGCAGCTCCACTGATAAACATCGGAGAATTTTAAGCGAGGGGATCCGAGCGCCAGATCGAATCCAAAGAGTGCCAAGCCTTTGACGTCGACCTCGAGACCAAATCGCTCAGAATCGATATTGATATTCTCTCCCCTCTCCCCATTCTACCGCTAGAAACGGTACTTGAGAACAGCACATTTCACTCGCAAACTGAAATGATTACACGTTTAGCGATTTATACAGCGTCCGTTATTATAGGTTTGCTTATCACCCTCGTTTCTTCTCACTAGAAATTGCATGCCTACAAACATGCTCATGTGCAATAGCCTCACACCGCATACTAAACATCACAACCCCTGTACAAGAAAGCAGTCCACTAACGGATTGGATTCATCATAAGCCAGTTGGAGTATCCGCAGTACCTAGCTTCCCCATCCCTCACCCCTCCATCCAGCTGCACATCCCTGTCTCCAGGGAACGCAGCAGGAAACACCTCCCCCTCCCAACCCTTCCACTCACCCGCAAAAGATCACCTACCTCCTCTCTACACTCCTATCCCCGCTCAAGTCCTTCCTCCCTTCCCTTCCCCTTTCCTCCCGGACCCCCTCTTCGGATCCTTGGGGGGCACCGGAGGTGCCACCCCGTGCTCCTCCCCACCACCAACGGGAGCAGGAGCCAGGGGCTCCCACTTGGCCTGGTTCTTGTAGTACGAAGGATGCTTAGGGCGAAGCTTGTACTTGGCCTTCGCCACTCCGAGGCTCTGGTTCTGCTGAGACTGCTGCGGAGCTTGCGCGGGAACTGCCTTCTTACGCGGAGGAATGTCAACCATCTTGACCATACCTGGTGTGACGCGCATGACGGAGATGGGTTTGGCGGTGCAGATTTCGATTTCCTCGTCGGTGCCGTACTCGATGCTACCGGCATCCGAATGCCCATCGATGTCCTTGTCTCCATTGGCTTCCTGGACGCCTGTATTGTGTTCATGGTCGGAGCCGAGCGGGTGGTTGCACTTATTGCAGAAGGGAATGAGGCTGCGGTGCTTAAGGTTGTCGAAGTCAGATTTCAGCTTATGGTGCTCTTTCTCGAGACGATCCTTCTCCGCGTCCATCTTCGTCCTTTCTTCGGTGTTGGTCAACAGGACGCGCTCCATTTCTTGGAGGGAGCTCTGAGGGGCGAGCACGGGAGGGGCCTGGTCGAAGAAATTGGAGGCAGAACGTTCGCCGAAGACATTGTGGACAGGGCGTTTGGCCATGAAGGAAGCTGAATCAACTAGACACTATTAGCTGCTTTCCGAAGACTTTGCGAGACCCTGGTGCATCAGGGACATACCTTGCTGCTTGTATTTCTCTTCTTCCTTCGCGACCACCTTACGAACTGCATAGCGATCCTCAAGTCTATTCTGCCTTACTAGAAGACTGCTAGGAACTTCGTACTGCCTGCCATACGGTTCATCGTGCAGCTCCTCGTAGCCCTGGGCCTCAGGACCGGTAATCTCGATGCGCGGAATCACCGACATAGTCAACGACCTCGTCATGGGCACTGTACCTGGCCTGGTTCCGGCACGGCTCGACCTACCATACTCCGAAATAAGATCAAGCTCCACATCATCGTCCTCGCCGGCTGAATGATAAGTATAGTCATTTTGGAGAAGGGGAGAAGCACCCTCACTGATAGGAGTCATACGCTGTAGAGCCTTTGGATACTTCTTCTTCTGGCGGCGCTTTCCGCGATTGGCCAGCTCATCAGACCTGAGCCTGCGAGGCTGAGGAGCCAAGTCTCCGTCACTGTGGTATCCGACACCATTGTCCTGCCAGTCTTCGTCCTGGGAAGAGCTTTCTGTCTCCCGACCGGCGGTCTTGGGCCGACTAGCTCCAAGTGATGGGGTGATCAGATCGAGGACCTGGTTCTTGAGCGCTTTTTTGCTGGGGTCCTTCTTCCAGAACCTAAGGTTGGATGTGGAAGAGGCGGTCGCATCAGAAATAGTCGAGTCTCCAATGTCCTCCTCCTTGAACTTTGTCTGCCGCTCTGCGGTCACCCCTCCCTGTTTACCAGTCAGCCAGGAAAGAGATGGGCTCTTGCGCAGGGGCTTGCGTACGCCCAGGTCACTCTGCTCGCCGACTGGCCCCATAGGACTCAGAGTCTGCGCCTGGGAGCGACCCACGCCGAAAACATTTCCGTCCTCATATGATCCAAGGCCCTGGGCGAAGCTCTCGGCTGCGCCGGGGACGTCGAGGAAGCGGAGAGCCTTGGGGGACTTGAGCGCATCATCTGGGAAAAGCGAGGTGGGCACCATCTTTGTAGCATCCTCTTTTTCGTTGCACTCCTTCGACTTGAACTTGTCAAAGAGACCATAACTCTTCTTCTTGCCGTCTGCTGTTGGGGTCACGGTCGGTGAAGGGTTGAACGTGGGGTCAAGCGCACCCTTGGTTGGCGTGTCCATGACTGGGTATCTTGTAGCAAAGGTAGGAGAAAGCTCAACAACGCAGCCCGATTGCTGCGACTCTGAAGTCAGATGAGGGGCAGTGCCACTGCGCGGACGAGCCGAGTCTCGAGCAATGCGGCGACGACGTCGTCCTGCCGTGAAGACTGCAGGCGCAGGGCGATTGTTAGAGCGGGCCGGCGGAGGTGGAGGCGTCTCCTCTGCTTCTCCGTCGTCGTCGGGGACTGACTTTTGCAAAAGCGACTCCGCAAACGATTGGGCCAGGTGCTGATGGAGCATCTTGAATAGGCGAATGGATAATTGAAGTCCACAAGTCTCTGCCGCGGCGTGGACGTGAATGAAATTGTGCAGCGACGGTAAGGAGACGGCGGGAAGGGAAGGAGCGGTAAGTGGAGCGTGACGACGAGATCCGCAAACACAGGGGAGCACGACCACAGAAACGAGAGAGAGAGGAGCGCGTTTGGAAGAACAAGCTGGTTGCCATGCTTCTGTTGCGGCAAACGCACTGGCCGGGGAAATGCCAGAGCGACAGAGGGGTTGTCATTCACCGTTGGAGAGACGTAGTGAAGGTGGACTGGACTCTAGGAAACGATGAATCTGGAAACAGAGCATGCTATAAACCTAGAGATGGCATTCTTGGGGTATTCAGCAGAAGCAAACCTATATCCGAACAATCCCTGGCATAACCTAACTCCCGGCGTATGCATTTAAGCAAGCATTCAGTCCATCGAATCATAAATCATCCCTGTGCTCTTTACCAAATGACAAACGCGCCACTTGCTCTGCTACCCCACCACTACCGCTTCTCGCGCGACCTGCCTCTGGGCTGCCTTGAGCATTGAGATCGAGGGACTTCCGAAGTCCCACGTCAGCCAAATGTGCCGAGGGGGTCCGCGGTGGACTGGTCGTCTGCCGCCCTTTGCTCAGCATCATTCCCCCCATCGACTCGACAGAGTCTGGTTCACGTCCGCGTCCGCGCTCCTGAGACGGATCCGAAGAGATGCCAAGCCCACGGTCACCTTCTATTGACTTGGGTCGGGAGGCAGAAAGGAAGTCCGCAAGCTCTGCATCGCTGGTTCCAACCCCTTCAGGTGTTCGCGGCGTGGGCGGAGTTGACGGTTTATTCTTTGACGGTTGCAGCTGGAGGAATCTCTGTAAAGCTGTGCGGTCGCCATCATATTCTTCATCTTCGTCCGAGGTGCCTTCGAAATACCTGTCATCCCACTGTGCAGAGTCTTTGCTGAGAATAGAATGGCTCGTTGGTAACCTCTGAGGACGCTTCCCACTTGTTTGCAGCGGCGAGAGCTCATCAGCCGACTCTCTAGAGTCATTCTCAGTGGGGACGACTGGAGCCTTTGAGTCTTCCTGCCCTTTGACATGCTCTCCGTTTTATTTAACTGGTTCATCCATTGGCTTAGCTCTTTCTTGTGCTGATTCAAACTCATCGGGGGTCTCCGCTGTGTGAGTGTCCGCAAAATGGGTATCGCACAGATGCTTAACCACAGGCCAACCGTAGGCGTTCGCAAACATCCGCCGCACCACGATGTTGTTATGCGCATCAGGCTCAAGCCTGACTAGGACTTTTCGCCAAGATAGGTCCTTGTGATAGGCGCGAGCAATCTTTTCTTCAACCCGCATACCACCTTCCTCGGTACTGGTGTCTGACAGTTGAGACCCTGCACTGTTCTCGCTCGAGACGGATCGTCCCATCTTGGGCCGTTTTGAAGGTGGCGGAGGAATATCCTCTGGGTGATAGATGCGGTCATGAAAGATGGTACGCGCCCGTGTGGAGGGGTCGATGATCCATGAAGTCGGAGGAACAGGAGGATTGAGAAGGTCGCCTGCAGACTCGAATATGGTTGTTTTTGGCGGTGCCGACACTCTTGAGGGATCATCGATTGAGTCCCCGCGAGTAGCTGCAGGTCTCTTGCGCGCTGAGCCGTTCTCTTGCGATGAAGACGGTTCCACCGTGTCACTGCTGTGCTCCTCCGGCTCCAACCTCATGGTTTGACTTCTCTTGAACATCTTCTTGTCCTTACTTGTGTGCTTTCCTGATGGCCTTATGTAGCTCCATAATGTCATAAGCGTCGACTCTTGCGATAAAAAACCGACGGTAGGAGCATCGCGCTTTTGCACGTCGAGGAACTGGTAGTGGGAAGGCTCCATTGAAGCACGCCCTTGTGCTTCATCGTCTTCATTAGTGACGTCAGCCCCAGGTTGCGGAACCGTGGTATCGTTCTCGTAAGCATTCGGAGACTCGGTTTGTTTGTTGTCGCCCTTATTGCTAGCAACCCGTGATGGATTTGGAGACGAATTCTGCCCCGTCATTTGAACCCAACCCCATCCAACCATGGTCCCAATAAGACCATTCTCTCGCCTAGCTTTTTCAACCCTTCCAAGACCTCTCCAGTCAAGGAACAGAAGACAGCTTGTCCGCAGCGGCACGATACCGTCGTTCACAACATTGGAGTAGACGGTTCTGTTCCTGAACATTCGTAAGACCTGATGGGCCGGTCCAGTAGGCAAGATCCTCAGGAGTGGTTTCGCTCCAGGGTCTCCTTGCTCATGCGACTTTTGCCCAAGACCACCGACCATAGCTGTCAGATGGTAAGCCAGTTTATGGACATCCCATCTGGGACTGAAGAGGAGGACTGGGAGAAACTGTCTGTACCGGTACTGTCTGAGGACATGTGGCTAGTGATTCTGCAGTGGCTAGTGCCCTGCACAGCCTTGGTGCCCAGAGAAGGAACATCAAAACCGGTGTCAGGCCTCAGCCTCACACACACAGGCACACACCTGAATACAATCAGTCAACCCATCTTCAATCAATCTTTCTGTCACCGTGACATCTTCAGATACCATCAAATCTGACAATAGCACTCCATCCGCTTTTCGCGATATTAGGAGCTCTCCAGGTGAGACCGAGGTCCTGACCGGTTCTTCCAACAAGTCCGAAGTCGAGCGCAAATTTGACGTACATCGGGTTCTCATTACTTAATCCCAAGAACGGTGAAGCCAAGGCGATGAAATTGATGGGCTTAATCTTTTCGAAAAACTGTGGCGAGTGCTTGTGGATATAGGCGATCGCATATGTCTGTACCAGTCCCCCTAATGAATGGCCAATAAAGCTGATACTTGTATACTGGTACGCCCTCTCATACTGGTGATGGTGGAGGTGGTGCAAGCGCCCTTCAAGCGCGGTAAAGTCATGCTCTGATTTTGATTTGGTTGGCGACAAAGTTCCAGAGAGCTTCTTTCCTATTGACGCCTTCTTCACGGGCAGGAAAGGTTGGTCCGGGTATGTTGTGCGAAGGACATGTTTGGCTAGCCTTTTCCCAAGATATTGTATGCCCCTCTCTGTGCGGGTCATATTTCCATCAAAACCGCGGACAACCACTTGTTCCTCGTCGTCATCTTCGTCACACTCGGTGATATCCTCTTGACCCCCGGAGAGGGGCGCTGTGGCAGCATCCTTGGACTCCCCAGATTTGCGTGGTTCACCTGCCTTGGCTTCGCGCCGCCGCCTTCTTCGGTTCTCGCGAGCCTGTTTCACGGTCGCATCAATGCTCTCCTTCATATAGAGCATATCCGCGGTAAGATTGCTATGCAAGCCATGTGTGAGTACGACGAGATGGATCTTCTTTTTCTTCGGGGATGGACCGCCGTTATGGGCATCCCCTGACCCGCGATGCGAGCGCTCTTGCTCATCCCACTCTGGAAGTGCCGGCTTGTTCCATAAGCTCGTCGTATCATCTACGACCAGTTTAACAGCTTTCGAGTAAACCCCTTTCGGCTGGGCTGGATGATTCGAGGTGTGCGACTTCTTCCCTTGCTGGTGATCCTGCACCTGTCCCGGCGACCCCTGACTGTTCCCCGTTATGGCTGTGAAGCCCAGATCTAACGACTTCTGATCCCTTGCTATGAGCAATTCGTAGCTGACAGATGCTGTCCGAGAGAAAATGATCTGCGAAGTTACTTCGATGATCCATGTCACACTCTTCGGCGCATCGTCGGACGGATCGGATGCAGCCTCCCTTATATACTCTGGCACCGTCAACCTGGCAGTCCACGAGGCCCCCGCCTTGAGGTTGGGCTCAAATTCCGGGATACCATCTCGTCTGGGCGATTCGACTTTCTTGTTTGGGTTGAATGTAGAGGGATAAGCGGCGACATGGAGAGTATAAGGGCCGTGAATGTATGCAGCGCGCAACGCAACCGACACGGTGTTCTTGATCTTGACGTAAAGGAAGGGCGGGGAGGGCAGTATGCGGTCTTCGGAGGGCGTGTAGGTCAGGGTATACCTACCTAGCGTCAGCTTGTGGTCCCGGGTATACTTTCACTTCACGCGCATAGATGTCCGGCAAAGGGTGCTTACCGCACAATTTCTCCAACCTTGACGGCGCCAGTCTGGTGGAGTAACAGCATCCTGCGCGCCCGCTTCTCTTCAATAAGGCGCTCCTTTCGTGATGGTGTCAAGAGGAAGTATGACGTTCGAGCGTGACGGCAGCCTTCGTCCGGGACCTGGGCAAGGGAGTAGGTTCGAGGCGTGAGAAGCATCCGTTTGCTATGCGTCCAACGGGATTGTTGGCGCCGGTAACGAGAATGTCGATACAACCCCGAAGGACCTAGTAGTAGGTCGGCGCATTCCAATATCAGACCGATAGATCCAATGGATAGATATTTCAAGATAGTCAGGCGCTCAGCAAGGGTTATGCGGGTGGCGCTCGGTGATCGCTGGGTGATTGCTCGGTGATTACTAGGTGCTAGGCGCTTGGCGTAGCTTACGATCTATCCGAAGTGCATGCGTTTCAACGTCAGTCATACTTCACATCGTAAGCGTTGAGCCGCAAAATCGCTATCATGTGTAGATGCACGCGTCTTAGGGTAAGTACGTAAGCGGCTGCCTAGCTAGCACGATGTCATCCAAAATTCGTTTTCGCACTATATAAGGATTGGGATCTGTGGGAATTTGCAATTGAAACAGCATCCAAGAAAAATGTCAAGCCAAATGCATATGTCTGTCGCGAAATATTCTTACGGCCATAGCGACGCCGACCTCTCCCCGTTGATCGATGCCCAACTGGAGACTCTGCTCCCCCTTAACCTCGGTCAAATCAGTCTAATGCCAGAAAACTCTGACCTGGGTCATCTCGGAAGACTCCCAATGGAAATTCTTCTCTCAATACTGGAAGAGCTTCCATTGATATCACTTATCCGTTTCCGGAACATGCATCGGCTCGCGCATCGTATTGTCGACACCATGCCAGAATTTCAGATTATAGTCGAGCAAGCACCCCAGGCAATTAGGGGTGTACTTGCTGTACAAACGAAGGTGCGAGTAACCTTACGTACTCTGTTCGAGAAATTACGCCAACGACACTGCGACCGCTGCGGCAAATTAGCACAGCACTTGTGGCTACCTACGCCATCGCGCTTGTGCTCTCGATGCGCCCGTTGTGGACCAATACCCCTTAAAATGGAGGAAAAAATTCAGCAATACGGGTTAACAGAAAACGATCTTACATCTATACCATCTTTCCGTTTTTTACCAGCCATTTTAGTTGAGAAGGGAGAGACGAACACTTTCCAGGTTCTCGGAGAACCTATCCTTTACGACGCTCAGGTTGTCATACAGTTATCCTACGAGAGAACAGGTGCTTTAGTTCGACCACTAGGACATCAATCCAATGACAGAGACGCTTACCTCTTCGTTCGCCGGCAAGCTGATACGCAACAAGGGCCTATCGTATTTCCTCCCCACCTTGTCCCGCCTATTTGTCGCCGCGCCATGGCTACGATCATTGCACCATGGATATCTAGCAACGGTGCAGAGATGGGAGTCTTCTGCGCAATCTGTCTCTATACACCAGAGCAAGACTCCTTATATACGCCTGCGGACTTTCTTACTCATCTTGAAAGGTGTCGGGTCCAACCATTCGACGCTGGTGCCCAATTGAACCGGTTCATCTGGACCAGACGTAGGCGTTGTCTTAGACTGGCTAGTGGTGCGAGGGAAGTTGCCAATCCATGATCGGGTGCGGCAGGGAAGGGGATCGAGTTGACCCTAGTAAAAGATCTAATTTCAGTGATACACTTAGTAGTAAACAATTTATACACTGCCTTCTTCAAATTTCGACTCCATCGTGTTACCCCAGGATAGGCAATACAGTATAGGAACTTTTTCAGTCAGTACCGTACCGCCTCTTTCACATTCCACTGGACATTCCCCTGCACTTCCGTAGTACTGCGGTTTTCCAGGTCCAATTCAACAGTCTAGAGGTGAGGCAATATAACAGCCCTTGCAACCACCTTTTCGGCGCCTCTATCTACGCATAACAAGTTCTAAGACAAAGCTCTACCCATAGCATTATTTGGTAGTAGACAACCTCCTTCGTCCGATTGCAGGAGGTACCATGGTAGTTATGGCTTGCTTCCTCAACGGCATCCAATTGATGAGTGAAGGCCTCCGCGACCTGGAAATTGGGGAGATGACATCTCCAGTCCACGGGCTCACGCGTTTCTGTGTGAATGACTTCGTAGCCCAACTGGGTGAACTATCGCCCTCTTCCGCATTCACCAGTTGCCACTGTCCGGCGGTTATGTTACGGACCAAGTACCGAAATTCCTCGTCAGGATTGTTGCGCAAACCCGGGGATAGTAGGGCAGTTTCTGGGGTACGGCCGTCCCGAACGACTGGTGGATTGACGGAGTCTTGACCTTGATGGCTTCTGCCGTCGTTGCCGTGCTGGGGCTCGGAGCCTCCCGGCGGCATGATGGACTCGAGCATTACTTCTCGATGTGAGCTCCAAGCACTTTGCGTTTGAGGCCTAGGTCTATACTGTAGCTTTGAAACTAATTGCTGATATAGTACCTAGGTAGCGAGAGCTACGAAGTCGGTTTGTTGGGCAGAAGGAACAGCAGTAAACACTTATAGCGTCCGAACTTTCGCAGTAGATGCGAATAGCGGCCAGAAGTATTCCGTAGCTGTTATGTGGAGGTTCGGAGGCTCATTCTGACGCCTCCATTGTTTCAGGACGACTCAGCTCGTAATTTGCAGGTGGGTCTCTCATTAAATTGAGCTCCTTTGTCTCCTAAGGTTGTTATTTCTAAATCTGGACGAAATAGGGTATATAAGGAGCCTCTACTGCCTCCGTAGATAGTCAACAGGGCGATTTTCCACTGCGACTCTTATCTATCACCTGACATGTTATGTATATCCTAGTGTAAGTCTAAGAAGCTCCAAGTTAAACAGGAAGAGATATGCTTTTTCAGTAAAGGTGCAGGACTGTATGAAGATTTACAAATAGCAGCAAGATGTATAATCGAAGAGGAGAAGAGAATTATACGGAAAGGAGTTGATTTTGCACGAGAGACTCTAGTGAGAGAATATAGGCCCTCTATCCGAAAAATTCTTCCCGTAGTCTATCCTAATCTGAAATTCCTAAGACGCCAACATTCATAACGTTTCGTGCAGCAATAGTTGGGAGTAAGGTGTAACCCGCTATATGGAAACACCTTCAGGGAGGGCAGTGTTGCGCTCAGGCTGCGAGAGATGAGCCACTGTTGCCAGTGCTGCAGTCCGGGTCACCCTCTCCCTCCTCGGGTCCACGAGCAGACTTTGATTCATTATCACCATCTTCTACCTTTGAGGGCTTGCCTTTATCGTTGGTCAGTTGATATACTCGAGGCCCACTGCTGCTGAGTTGGAACCTACCGTTCTTTGTGGTATCTTCAGCCTCCTCGATCTGGCGGTGGATGGCATCAATCTCCTGGAGTTCCCGGTTGAACGCGGAGGCCTGCGGCAGTTCAGGGACTGGGAGCCACCTATTCCACCGGGGTGAGGGTGTCGAGGTTATAAACGGGGATGCCGAGTTGCGTATACTCCCTATCCTCGGCAGCGTTCACCAGGATCCACTGACCTACCCTAGGTGGTGGGCTAGATACTTGAACTCTTCCTCTGGGTTGCTGCAAATTCCGTAGGAGAGCAACGCAGTTTTGGGGGCGCGCCCGTCACGGACGGCATCGGAGTTCTGCAGGTTATTGACTGGAACAGAGCCGCGAGGGTTATTTGGGCCTTGACCACCGGGCGAGGCGGAGTTTTTGTCATTCATGGTATGTTAGCCTAAGAATAATCGAGGTAATTTGTAGGGAATCTTCAGTTTTATTTACAATGCAGAGGCTTTACAATAATTTAAATAAGGCAGCAACTTGTATATTTAAAGAGAAGACAAAGTCTATAGAAATAAGAGTAGATTAAGTAGGAAATCTGATTTTTCGACTATAAAGCCTCTGATTCCTAAAACCTCTTTCCGTGGGTATATATTTCCGGAAAGGCCAACTCCGACCCGAAATGCCCGGAACGCCGGCAGGTAAAATCACCGTCACTGCGGGAATTTCTTCAAGAAGGAAGACGACCTCTAACAGGTTCAAGCGGTATATATGGTCGAGGTTAATATATTTCGCGTCAATAGCAAGAAGATTGGTATCCTCGTGGAGGAAAGGAATACGTCATCGGAATGTTCAGAACCAAGGAGTAGAAGGTGAAGGAGTATATGAAAGAGTGCAAGTAGATCCGTTGTATAACCCTGAGTTTCTATGGGTATATCATATGCTAGAAAGATGAGAATGCCTCTACCATGATACCTCCGAAATAAAGCAAGCTTGAGTCCCATAAGATCGCACATCTATCCGCCGATTAAGGATCCGTGATCATTTCAGTCAGTAACCGCATTGCCCGTGAGTGCCAACGCAAGCGCTCTAAGTTGTGACGCCAGCAGAACCATCGCCCCCGGCGCCCAAGTCTGGGCCAGGCTTGCGATCCTCAGATCCAGGACCGGACTTTGGTTCCTTGCCGGCATTCTTGAGGTTGGCGGCCTTGGAGGATTTGTCTGTATTGACGGTCAGTTGGTATCACCAGGGCTTAGTGCTGCTGAGAATCCACCTTTGTTCTTGGAGCTCTCCTGACCTCGATCAGTTTCATCGAACTGACGATTGACCTCGTTGATGTCTTCGAACTCCCGGTTGAAGGCAGTCGTCTGCGGTAGTTCAGGGAGTGGTGCAATCCATTCCACAGGTGTCAGGGTGTCAACATTGTAGACGGGAGTACCCAGTTGGGTGTACTCCCTACCCTCGGCGGCGTTGACGAGGATCCATTGACCCAAGTGGTGGGCCAAGTATCTGAACTCTTCGTCCGGGTGGTTGCGAATTCCGAACGAGAGTAAGGCAGTGTCGGGACTGCGCCCATCGCGGACCACATTGAAGTTCTGATGACTATTGCCACCAGTCGAGGACGAGTTTCCGTGGCTCATGACGAATGAAGGACGTGATCTGTACATTTCGATGTGAGACTTTGAAGCTCGAGGGTTGAAAGGAGAGTATATACTCTTGACTTGTGTTCTGATAACCATTCGGTTCTCCGTGGGAATGGGATCTATCCAAGCATTTGTGTTAGTGACTATTATGCAAGCAACTCCTCGAACAAACATACTTTCAAACTCAAACTCGATTTCGAATCCGCGATGTCGAAGGAATCTTCCACTACTGGGGGAGTTCCAGTCTTATATACTCCTCCCTCCTCCCTCTACCAGTCACCCTCCCCTTTCCCTGCTGCCACCGCTTCCCCGTATCTCCACCCAATCCCCACCCAAAATCGCCTTCACGTCCTCTTTCACTGCCAGGGGCTTTTCCCTTCTAGCTCGATACTAGTCTTCACCTCCCTTTCCTCCCGCTTCCACATCCTCTGATTCGTCCCTTGACGCGCGGTTATCTGGCGGTGGGCGGTTGTGTATGCAAAAGCGGGAGCGGGGAGGCGGGAACCGCGGGAGTGAAAGGCGGATCTGCGATTAGCGAATCCGCCAGGGTTATGGAAATAGAAGGAAGGAGCGGGAAGCAAGGGGAAAGAAGCGCAAATGGCGGGGACAAGGGAATGCGGTGTAGATCTGTGGATATCTCGAGGGCTGCGTTTACGAGGAGGGAGTTCGGGAACAATGACGGCGGAGAGGTGAAGGGGAACCGACGTCCTCAGTGAAAATACGCTCCTAGGGCTTGGCCACCGTGATTGGGAGCTATTATTGGCATGCTGTTATTTGAAAGCTTCTGACCAAGCTCACACTTCTTTACCGTATCTCTGTTGCGCTGGATATGATTCTACGCTCCGTTTCGATCCGCCTTATCTACGCCCAAGCCGCTTGCTTGAACTACACGCAAGTACACAGCACCTGCGCTGACCCCATGCTATTTTCCAAATTCCTCTCTGTCCTCATGTGCAGCAGCAAATTCCAAAGGCAGTAGTGTCGTTAAAATGACCCGTGCGACACGATCCACGTTGAACCCCGTCACTGGCGATGAAACGGCGTAGACTTGGTCACACGCAATTGCTCTGCACCAGTAACTCAAGATCTCTTCTCACGTGGTGAAGTCTCGAGACTTCGAGGAGCGTGATTGCCTAGCCCATGCAGTTGCTCCGGCGAGCAGGGGGTGGGAGTGTGGTGCTTGCTCTGGTGGGCGCGAGCGGTCAGACCCCGATCAGGGCGAAGACCAAATGCTTTGGTGGATGGATATCGTAGTGGATCGGAAAATACGATGTGGTTTCCAGTGTCGAATGTCGGTCTGGAGGTGTGCTGTTCAAAAGGAATCGGTCAAGTGAGCAACATCGTCTTCGTCATGAACGCCGACATAACATCAAGAAATAACCCAACGTCATTCAGGCGCACAAATGGACAGTAGTCTGGAATGACCTTCACGGAACTAAATTGCCATTCGCTGGGGTAGACACCGCGCTTAACACCGCTCTTTGTCCACAAACATTCCAACGTCCACCCACGAGCCGAAAACGGATACCATGGGAATGATTCCAAACTAACACCCCAATAGTAAAAAGGGGTATCGAGGTATACTATACAACAAAGAGAGACTACGTACCCTTAGAACACCATGCCGTCATCTATTCTAAGACCTTTCCTTCGCTTCCGATCCCTTGAGCGTACCGCAAGTGTTGGTACACAATTCGTCTTGGCGGCAGAAGAGAGAACAAAGAGCCATAACCAGACACCCAACAATCATAGGTATGTAACGCCCATATACAAATACAGAGAATCTTACTGATCACCCTCCATCATGACATCGTCATTCTCACCGCTGCCATCGCCTCCATCTCCTTCTTCCCCGTCTCCCTCTCCTTCTTCTTCGTCGTCGCCATCGCCTCCCTGGTCGCCTCCCGCCTCTCCTTCATCATCCTCCTCCTCTTCTTCATGCATATCATGATAATGGTCACCAAACTCCTCCTGCATCTCCCTCACCTCATCTTCATCCAACTCACTCAACTCACTCTCATCCTCAGAACTGATCTGGTTCGAACTGGGACCCATATATCCAGTCATGAGGGCACTCAGCGATGGCAACGCCGGACCCTCCCCATGCGCCTTGCTCGGCGTGGCTTGTTCAACCGTATTTTTCTGCGTCGATGACATGCGGGGGATCACCACAGAGGGATGAGAAATCGAGGGTGTGCGAATCGGCATCGGCGTTCCTGGTACTTGCGGTGGGGGCGCGGCTGGCGTAGGCGTAACCTTGACGGTAGCGGCCTCCGCTCGACGAAGTATCTCCTTGATACCAATCATCTTGGGTCTTCGCTTCCGCCTCTTATGCGGCTCTTCTGGTGGATTTTCGCCAGCTCCGGGAGGTCCGAAGGACTGTGGTTCTGCAGGAACGAAGACCAGGCCTGGTTGCTCCTTTGTCTTCGAGGCTGGACCACCTTGTAGTTGACTCGGATGATAGAGGTGGAATGGCTGATTTGAAGGGTATTCGCTTGCTTCGCTCACACCGTCCGCCTGCAAGTGTCCCAGAGACGCATCAGGCGAGTGCACGAGGTGTGGACCGCCGTGCTCACCGCGCTCTCTCACCATCTTTGCGAACTCTCGATCCCGCTTTTCCTTCTCTTGCCGCTCCGCCTGTAGCTTCTCTTCTTCATAGCGCTCTCGGTCCAGCATGAACTCGTACTGCAGTGCCCACTGCTGTTGCTGTCGCCAGTGCTCTGGAAGTAACTCCGGCACCTTCGTCTCATATAGGAAAGCATAAGCGTCCCCGATGAAGTTGTCAATCCCATCTTTCTTGTCAAGCCCGTTGTTGAGGCGCTTGAACTCAAGGGCGTCACGAAGAACATCCAATATGGGATGTTTATTTGAGGGATCTTGACACCATTTCTCCAGTTCAGGTGCAGTAGTTTCAAAGTCCTTCTTCCTGACGAACCTAAAGACCGGTTCTTCGCGGCCCTCGGGTATGCCGCCACCCAAACGACGTAGCATGTTGATATAGCGTTCACAAATTTCGTGCCAGAGCTCCTGGTGATTGAAGAAATCATTTTGCTTCTTTCGCACACGCTTGGCCAGTAGCTCTAGGTTTGTCTTGTCCCCCGTCTGATCGAGGAGATTGATGAAGAAGCGCGTATAACGTGTCGTGTAAACGAAATGTCGGCCAGGACGTTCGTACTCCGGCTTCCACACCTGCACGGTCATCGTTTTTGTGAACATTTGCTGTGTGAGCTCATGCTTGGCGGCATAAGCCACCATGGGGGCGCTAGGATCCTCGTATAGAACGTGAGAAGTGCGAGCTATCATCCGATGATGCCACGACGATTTGTCAGCATTTCGGAGGGCTTTCAGCACAGCAAGAATATATCGTTCCCAATCGTCAGGATCTTCGGGACCAGGGATGTTCTGAGAGAAGGACGTTTGCCGAATGAACTGCTCGCCTCGTCTGTAATCAATTGCTTTTCGCTGCACAAGCTTATGAGCAATGGAAACAAGCTTGTAATGCGGCTCCAATATTGGTTCTCGGCCGCGTTCTCGTTTCTCCGGAAGTGTGTTGATGGCATTGCATAGTGCATTAAGTACGTCTCGTTCGGTGGGACTGTGCAAAACATGATGGGGCATCTCAACAATATCCAGAGCGGACGCAATGGGTGAGCTTGCCGTTGGCGAGGGTCCGGTGCTATCAGTCTCTCGCGCAGAAGATAAATGAGGAGGGGGTAGCGATGTTCGACTCTCACTGCTGGGTGATCTTGGCGGGGTTGGTCTGGACTGACGCGCAGGCTGGTAGCAGTACATCTTCCAAAGGCACTTGGCAAGCATGTAATGATTCCTATGAAGAGTCAGCGACCAGGCCCACGGGAACAATCGATTCACTTACCACCACCTGTCCGGTTTCCCTTTGATTGCGCGTCGAAACAAAGCGGCTGCGAGCTTACAAGCTCCGTATGGAGACAATGGGACGAAAGGAACTTCTGGGTAGAGCCAGTTCTGGTTGGTGTCGTAGTAGTATATTTGCTCATTCTCCCGGAATTCGAAAGCGGTCATGCCGAATGGCTCTCGAGAAGACGCATAGATCCTATTGCCGAAGTCGGTATACATATCCGAAACTTTGGCCTCTCTTTGAGGTGTTCTATCGGTCTCCCGTGCAACACATGCTGCAGCCATTACGTAGCAGTGTATGGCGGCGCGTTGATAGCGAATTAGCTCGTTGCTCTCATTGTTGAGTTTCTCGGCACTCCAAGTCACACATTCTTCCAGCTGTGCGTCGTTGGTTTGAGCAAGGCGATACCATGTTTCCCACCGGTCCACGGAATATTCCAAATCCTGCAAAAAGAATGCTTGTGCGAAACTAAGATCCTCAGTAGGCCCTGGGGCTAATCGTTTCTGAGACCGGAACTTGCATAATGCGATGGTGCCCATGAGGAAGAACCAGCCGACAGCTGCAGGCACAGAAGCTTCAGGAGAGACACGTCTGGTCGAAACATCTGCGATGCCTCTCAGGCAATCGAACAGAGATACTTTGATTATGGGGGACTTGAGGTAGGTATTGAGTCGTTTTCGGTTGAAGGAAAGATCATCATGTGGTTTGGTTCGGCCCAACACCCCATGGACTTTATCGATCGAAGTTTTCATCTCCGTCTTGGGTAGGTCTTTCCTGTTGACCTTTTCGGCCTGGGACATGATGAATGGCAACAACCGTAGAGCTGTTTTCTTGTCGAGCGGCTCGGTCGCGGAGTGGTAGTCCAGACATTCTGCGGGCTGAACAAACAACTTAAGCCCGTAGAGATCATGCAAGACCTGAGAGAGTTCACTATCGCGGGTATTGCTGTCAATGACATCCTCGAGTCGGAGCAGTTCGTCTTTCGCTAGTCTCAGAAACAATCTACCTGCCGAGTGGCAGAATCCTCTGACGCCGGTGGCGTGATGAACATGCCGCAAGAATTCGAACAGGTCTTCTGAGGGAGCCGGGAACATGAGAGAATTCTGCGAGATGCCCTCTCTGAACAGATGGTACTGTAACATCCAGCCGCGTAGCTGCATATCATGGAGTTTCGCGGTTATCGAAGCGAAGGTTGTATGGTGATAATTGTCGAACCTGGGTCCAGAAATGTGCCCTACACGTACCAAGTCTTCAAGCATGTTTCCCGCTGCCAGTATGCGAAGGATATCCACCAGCGCAGCCACGGAGGTTTGTATATGGTTGCACGACAGACAATCAAGTGCTGTACTCTCGTTCTTAATGATCTGTAGTGTTCTCACAAACACTTCGTCGATGATTCGAAGGGTCCTCAGCAATTTGATCTGTCGCTCAGGACCGGAGCTTTGTATGAACGACTGGTCTCTGAACTCCGCTACGAGGGTTTCTATACTACGCAGATAGCACGACACCACCATTGGCGGATAGTCGATGGCTTCGTAGGCTTCGCGTAAACGCTGCCAAAGAGACAGTCTCACATGGGCGCCAGCGGTTTCCACGAATTTCCTCATTTCTTGCTCGGGCGAGTGATGCGTGAGCTCCTTTGCTCTGGATTGTGAAGTTTGACGCCGAGCGACATAACCATTTATCTCTGAAGAGCCTGGGTCGGCATCAATGCTCGATGGGCCATCCATTCCAGCATCGCGCACAGGCTCTAGAATGGGTTCCAGGCTCTCAATCACAGCGACCGGGTCCTTTTCTTCCCGATCGAATATCTTTAGGAAGAAGTCTTTCATGCTGATGCGAGCAAGTTCGCCGTCCACAGCATCAACGGATAGCTCTGGCATGATCGCATTGTTCGGAACTTCTATTACTGGCTCACCGGCGGATTGAAAGATGCCCCGCAGTTCTTGCATGACATGGAGAATGTACTCCGGTCGATTCGTATCATCGACGCTCATCTGAAAGGCAGATGCCCAAATATGCCGCAGCACCAGTCGATCGAAACCCGTCTCACGGCTGCAGCTAGTGCATAGTTGCATGGCATCCCGTGCCAATGTGGTCCACCTGTTAAGACGGTCCTGTTGAATGACTTGTGTCGACTGGTCTACACCACTGTTTGGATGCTTGATGAGAGCATGTACATCAAGATGAAGTTCAAAGATAGTCTCCGTCATCTCAACTTGAGCAGTACTCCACGCGGACAAAGAGTAATCTGCAGAATTCGTCTGAGCCCTCAGCATTTCCGAATCGACCTTTGCAATTCTTCGCCTCATTTGTTCGTAAATATAGTCATCGAAGTGGACGAGAACCTGGACCAAATGACGCTTCAGATCTTCTCCCCAGCGATACTGGATATAAGTCGACTGTTTTTCTCCAGAACCGGATGGGCCATTTATCAATCCAGGGCTCAATAGCATTTCAAGCCACGCGAAGGCGAGCTCCGAAAGCGAGTACAACCCCTCATTGACATTGCGAGCGAAGTCTAGAAGATTCTCGTTGGTAAGAGTCGGCTTCTCACAAGCATTTGCCGTGCTAGACTTTGCATAGCCCAGAAAGGCATTCAATCCAGCGTCGCGAGATATTTGCCCTAGGTCGACGGGCTCGGAATTCAGGAAAATTGCCGCGAACTGAGGAAGCCCATTTTGCAAAGCATTGTATAGGTCGCATGGAGCTCTGCCGGAGTTGTCAACTTTTGGATCTCCGGCTTGTGAGCCGTCGAGTTGAGCTCTCATCTGCTGTGGAGAGCCCAAACTAGAAACGCCGAGTCGTTCCAGGCCATCGTTGATGATTTCGAATAGACACTTGTCGGCATGTGTGAACACATAAAGCTTCTCCTCCAGTTGCTTCACCGGGTCTGGTGCAGGAGCATCTGCACCCATAGGTCCCTCTGCAACCGAATCACGAGCTCTGATTCGTTTGCTGCGGGAGCGCCCACCCTCGGCTGTCTCTGGCAACCCAGCTGAATCCGTAGAACGTTTTCGCGATTTTCCCGAGGCAGCATCTGGTGGTGCATTGGATTCGCCGTCGCCAGTGGTGGCCGCTGGGGCCTTTTCATCGTCTTGCGTGGGCCAAACGTCCCCGTCATTCGTTGACATGTTGTTCGTCGTCAGAATCATTGCAGAAGGTGACTCTACTTGGGGTACCTGGTCTTGCACTTCCCCATTATTGATATCCTCCCGTGGAGAGTGTTCCGTATCCAGCGCAATCGATACATGGGCGTTCGCATTGCCAGGAATGTCAACGGTGATGGCTGCCCCCGGAGCACGTTCAGCAAATCCGTTTTGCTCAGCCTGATGCTGATTCAAGATAGCTCCGCCAACGCTAGCCCAGTTCCAGTTGTTGGGTTTCAGCATAACCCGTTCGGGAGAGCCTTTGATAGCACCTAAAGGCTGTGATTTGGCCACCTCGGACGGTAAAGGGGCGAAGGGGTATGGGTTTAAACGTTTTTTCAGGGTGTCCGAGAAAGTTTTCCGAGCCATGGAGGATAGGGGTGCCTGCATAAACGACAGGTTGTCTTCAAGACGGGCGACTAGCTCCCTGAGTTCCTGTGCAGCGAAGCCTTCCTCGAGGCCGGGAAGGTGAAGTACACTCTCTAACAGTCTGTCGTCTTCATCGAGCACAGCCTCCAGGCAAAACCTCGTGATGCGGCGGCTCCCAAAGAGGGCTGCCACGGAGGCCGCCCGAAGCCACAGGTCCAAGTCAGCTTCATCCTTATCCAGCGCTTCACTGAAGTGTGTCAGAACACCCAGCATGTGTTTTCCTCCTTCGTGGTGTACAGCAGCGTCCACGCCATTTTCCTTAATCCAGTGCTGCATTGTCTCCACCATGAATTGGCCATGGTTCTTGTAAGCCAAATGAAGGATCTGCTGTAGAGTGTTCGGGGCGGCCTCGTTAGCGCCAGCTGGCTGTACCGGACCAGACTCGAAGTCATCCTCGAGAATGCTGTCAAAAACCAGGGTGTCGCCGTACAGCTCATGACGTTTGTATTCCGAGAGCGATTCGGGATATTTGAATATGTCGGAGGCGAACAATTCTTTGTATGCTTCAGCAGCCTTTTCAAAAGATGCGGGACCCTCGGAATGATATTTCAAGGCTGTCTGATAGAGCTTCAACGCTTCCTCAACCTGGATTTCTTTTGTATCGTCAACCTCCTCCTCGGAATCATAGTCGGAATCGGCATTGAGCGCTTTGAAACCGGACCTCATGGTGGCTGGAACCGCTCAGCGCCCTCAAGCGCCCAGAGATTGCGAATATCGTAGCGAGTTAGGACGTTAGGCAGCGGCGAGGGCGCGAATGAATACGGCTGTTGGGGTGGACCGAGCGAGCGTTCCCATGCTTCGAACTCTGGGAATCCGGACGAGTGAGAGTGAAAATGTCGCAGGCACACGCGTCGTCGAAGCGATAGAGTTAGTCTTCTTGTAGAGATGGCGAAAGCCGGGGAGAGGCGCGTTGGGTGAAAGCGTGTCGTGTCGTCGTGTACTGTGTATGCCGTGTGGTGGAAGCTGGATGAGGTACCGTTGAAGTCTCGCGTTTGGCGGCTCATGACAGCATCTCTCCCTGGTCCCCTGCCGCGCACCCCTGGCCCCTGCCGCCTTGTCCGTGCTGCCGCGGCCGTGCTTTCTCCAAGTCAACACCACGCTCCCATTTTGTATCCAGCGCTCAGCTAATCCACCTTCCATAAATTCACCGGCTCTGTTGGCCTACCGCCGGCTTGCAGAAATAGGCCCTCTTTGCTTTCATCCCATTGCAGCCATCACGTCTCGCCGACGTCGGGCGCAATCAGAGCAATGGTGACCGCTCCCGCAGTACCAGAGTACGTCCCCGTCTATCGAGCTCCCAACAACCCCATGAATGCGCAGGGAGTCTCGAGTCCTTCGTTGCGGATGCCTCGGCGATTGATAGCTACCTTGATTATCATATGTGCCAAGCTGATGCGATGCCCCCGAATGTCTTCATTGCAGGCTGATCAAAGCTCGAGTACAGGATCTATGAAGATGAACTCCTTTCTTCGATTGAGGCTCGCGCCGAGTCCCTACAGAGTCTGCGTGAGCTAGGCCCACCCGACCTCGTCCACCTTATCAAACAGCCCATCAAATCACCCAACAAACAGGTACGGCCGCATACAACCAAGCGAGCCTGTGGCTTCTGGGAAAGCGCTGAATAAGGATCTAGGTTGGAGTCTACCATCATGTTACGGGAATAGACGCCTCATCCTCTGCGAGTCTAGCTGCGTACATAAACACCCTCACCTACTCCCCCCACGATAAACAACACAAGGTCGTCTCTGGTCTATACTGGTGCGCCCGAACTCCCCATATCGATCGGCGACAACTGACAAAGGCAGCTGTTACAATGCGTTCTCCAGGTTGGACATGCGCGTCCAGGTCTATATTCCAGGAACCGTGGAGAGTTACTGCATAGACGAACGTGGAGAGAAACGAGTGGCAACCGATGATTTGTGGCTGGAGACGTACCTGTGCAGCGTGCTTCGCGCGTATTCGTATGCAGACGATGGTTCCGGAGACACAATAAAGAAAATCGTGGGCGTGCGAAGATTCAATCCCATAACCACTACAGAGAGCGAACACAAGTTCCTAGAGGCCGCTGAACGGTTATTCTTTAATGGTAATCTCACCGTGAAACTCGACGCTCGACACGCTGACAAGATTCAGGATGGCAGCTTGGATCCGATCCCGAGATTCAAGTGCCCAATCTTGTCTCCAATCATCTTACCACGGGACTCTTGAATTACATCCATACCACCGGCAGATATGCCTCCGGAATCAACCTATTCGAGAAGCTGCGGACCCGGGATACGGAGATCTCGTCACTTCTTGCCCGTGTCTACATTGAGGCTGACGAGGAAGTCAAGGCCGTCCAACTATTGCATGACGCAATACAAGAGCTTCCGATGGACTACTCCCTGCTGGACTGCCAGGCCGACTTCTGCAACAAGAAGGGTCGTAGCGACCTGGCACTCGAGATCGCCAAAAGGAGTGTCATATCTGCACCGAGTGAGTTCGGCACCTGGGCGAGACTGGCGGAAATCTACGTCAGCCTTGAGCAGTGGGATCTCGCGCTTCTGACATTGAACTCCTGTCCAATGTTTACGTACCAAGATAAGGACGCTCCGCGGATGCCGGAACCCCAGAAAGTCTTCTTGCCCATCATGCCTGAGGCTATGTGCGATGAGATTGAAGACGCTAATATGGATGATATGGAACTCGTGCATCCAACGTTGCGTAAACTGCATGCCGCAGGATTCAAGGGCACCTTTCTGAAAGCATACAATCTGCTCACCGAGATAACGAAGAAGATCGGTTGGGATCAGCTCCTCCGTGTACGTAGCCAAGTGTTTGTTATGGAAGAGGAGTACCGGCACGAAAAGCAGCACGTCACGCAGAATCCCAACGCCAGCACAACCGCCCTGCGCTCCTCCACCCCTACCACCAATGGCCATGGCGAGCCTGAGGAGGTCTCCGGGTCGGAAGATGGCACTAAAGTCGACAAAGAAGCTTCGTCTGCAGCAGCAGGCGAATCAATAGAAAAACCCGGCCACACGGTCGCTTCCGAAGTCGTCAAAGCCGGCGGCAGCGACGAACCCGAATCCACCCCCAACTACACGCACTTCCACAACAAGCGGCTCTGCGAACGCTGGCTCGACAACCTCTTCATGGTCCTCTACGAGGACCTCCGCGTGTACACGATCTGGCGAACCGAGATGGCGCAGTGCCGCCAACAGCAGCTCGTGTACAAGAAGTCGCCCGAGGAGTGGGAGATTCTGGGTGAGTTGGCGGAGAGACTGCACCATCTGGATGAAGCGGTAGAGGCCTACGAGAACTGTCTCCAAGTGCGGTTCAGCCCGAAGGCGATGAAGGGGGTGCTTAAGCTGGGGGAAAGGAGGCATGATATCAGGGAGGTGTGTGGCGCGTTGATCAAGCTGGTTACGTGGCAGTATCGGTGGTATTCAGAGGTTCGTCACCACGATTATACCCTCACCATCAGAGGCTGTGGACAAGGCGTGCTAACAAGATGTAGTTCTCGCCGTCTCTACTGTATACCATCCGGAAACTCATCGAGGAGGAAGGCGCGGTCAAGATCCGGAGTATCATTCAGGGAACGAGCTTGCCACAGCATGTGCTGGACCTGACGCATCAGTATGCAGCACTCTGTGCGGCGTTCAGGAGTAGTGGAAGCGATGGTTGAATGAGTGACTAAGTGTTGAGATGCATATTAGAGAAGGGCATCGCGGCCTCATATTCTGATTTGATGGCTTTCGCAAGGAGGTGATACCACTTTTATGTCACAGATACTAATAGCATGCTGTTTGCCGTATTCTCTCTGTATTCTTGGCAATGGTGAGCGAATAATGAACATGGATTCTGGAACTTGCACTGCATCCCTTGGTGGCAAGCAACGACACTCCAAAGGATCCTAGATATCATATCTTCGAGATATGTCGTGTGTCATGCAGCCAATGTATTCGTTTTTACATGGCCGATCATTCAGGCCGCGACACTATCCCGCCAACGCTCAGCATGAAGTTGTTTGAAACCCGGAAGATAGAGACCCATGAGACCCATAAAAAGCCCATGATAAACACCACTCCATGCCTCCATGTGCCTTTTCCGCACCCGCGCCATGCCTCCACTTCCACCCCCAGACGCTTGTAAAACTCCCCCTTCCAAAAAGCCCACCGTTTAACGGTACGATTTCTGGTACCGTGCGCGGGCACCGGGACCGCCGAACTTCTTGGGTTCGCACCGCCTGTTGTCAGCGACGAGGAGCGTACGGTCGTACTGGACGAGGGCCTGCTTCAGCTGGTTCTTGGAGTGCTCGTCGACGTATTTCTGGTAGTAGGCGATGATGGATTTGGCGATGGCTTGGCGGATGGCGTAGATTTGGGAGGTGTGACCACCGCCGGAGACGCGGACCCGGATGTCAACGTTGGCTGTGTCATTCGTCAGAACTATCACCCAGAGACAAAGATATTCAAGTATGGGTAGACGGATATAGAGGTCCAGATGGGAGAGGTCTTGAGGGATTGTATGGGAAACGATGAGGCGTACCGAACTTGTCAAGACCGAGGATCAGGATGGGCTCGTAGACCTTGAAGCGGAGGATCTCGGGCTGCACCAGCTCCAGAGGCCTTCCGTTGACCTTGATAAGGCCCTTGCCCGCCTATTCAGTTATCGTTTAGTATACTGCGTCTCTGCGTGCGGGATCGAATCGCGTTCGTGACGGCGTACCTTGCAGTGGGCGACGGCTGTGGGACAATTCCGTTAGCATTCATTGATGCGAAAATTCGCGGTGGGAGAATCCCAGGAGCGAGATTCAGGCACATACCAGTCGCCGTCTTCTTTTTGCCGAAGCATTGCACGCTCTGAGTAGCCATATTGTGCGGCTGGATTCTATCCTGGGATCGTGCGGTGGACGGAGGGCCGTTGGTTGCGAGGACAGTCGTCGTGGTCTGAAGTGAGGTAGGTCGTTTGAGATGCTCAGAATTCGTGTGTGTGTTACGCTAGACTTCTTTAGGGTTAGGGTCATTGGTGGCTCGTGCGTCAGGACAGACCTGCAGGTGTGGAAACGAAGACATCGCTTATGTTGATACAGACACCTGGGCATGCCTATATACTATAGCCACTTGCACGAGTGACAGGACTTGTGAATCCGACTGGAATGGGTTGATTAAGATATCATGCGGTCGTGATCATTGGCCACACATCAGTGTTGATGGTTCCCAGCCCAAGAGATCAAGAATCGGCATCCGATCCCTCATATCTGAGAACTGGATGGTTACCCTGTGAAACTCGAGTGCAAAGTTTGAAGGAGATCCATTCTTCCGCAACAGTGCTCTCGCATCCGGGAAGTTGCCTCCAACGATGTCCTATTCTCTCTATGCCTTCGGCAGCAACGGCGAAGGCCAACTCGGCGTAGGAACCGTGAGCGACAAACTCCACACGCCCACAAAAGCCCCCAAGATGCCCCCATGCGACCATGGATACAAGGCAATACGCGGTGGTGGCAATCACACGTTGATACTCACAGCATCCGGTGCAGTGTACGGGGCTGGCCTTGACCGAAGTGGACAGCTGGGAAGTCAAGCACCGTTGGAAGATGAAGACGAGAACAGCGGCAGGATTGTGGAGTTTAAGGACCTTCATCTTGACGTTGCATTCTGTGCCGCAGCATGGGAGTCTTCGGCTTATATATTGACTCCCATCAGACATAGCACGACAGGCATTGTAAATTCAGGCGTATATACTGAAGGCCGCTCCCTCCATGGCGAGCTTGGACGAGGAGATCGGGTCGATAGCTACTCTGTATCCGGCTCAATACGCAGCGAAAGGCTTGAAAGGGTGTTGGACGTCTTACCAACTACGCTGCCGGGACCCGCAATCGACTTCGCTGCTGGAATGTATCACTATCTCGCCGTACTGGAAGATGGCAGCGTCTACGGCTGGGGAAGAGCACGGAGTGGCCAACTAGGCAAGACAGACCTTACCCACTACTCAACACCCTCTCGAATTGAAGATATCCCGTTCCCGGCTCGAAAAGTGGTGTGCGGGCAAAACTTCACCTACCTAGTCGGTAACCCTGCGTCCGGCGAGCATATCGTCTTGGGCGATGACAAGCACGGCATTCAATCGAAGAAACCGGAAAGCGTCAAAGGTTGGAAGGAAATTGGCGCAACGTGGAATGCTATCTTTGTCTTACTTGAGGATGGAACACTAATGGCGTGGGGGAAATCAAATCTCTGGGAACTGGTACCGCCGAACTTGCCAAAGCTGAAGAACATAGCTACGGGCTCGGACCATGTAATTGCTTTGACGGAGAAGAACACGGTGTTGGCTTGGGGGTGGGCAGTGCATGGGAATTGTGGGAACACTGAGGGGTTGAAAAAGCCGCTGAGCAGGGGATATGTCACGGGCCAATTCAATGAGATGGAATTCGATGGGGAGGTAGTTCAGATTGGAGCCGGTTACTCTACAAGTTTTGTAGTGGTTAAGGACGGTGACGGCAGCTGAGACTCTGGGTGAGGAGTATGCATACAATGCTGGCTGTTTGATACCCCTCAACGCATCTCGACACCTTGAAGACCTTGAAGGCGTTTTAGGAAGTTCGATTGCATCAGAGATACTTGCCATGAGATCAGCAAGTGATACGTCGAAGCTCGATTCTCCGGCAGTACCATATTTGGTTTGGAAGTGAGGTTAGTCATAACTGACTGCGTGTCTACACCAAGGCTCACGCCAGGAAACTCCACCCACTTATGGATCTATCACTCTCTACCAAAGCCCTTTGATCTGCGATACCCTTTGGGTCGGGGCGACAGCATCATTGCTCTCAGCCGTCTCCGTTCGTGACAGGCTGGCATTATCGCGAAAGGTGGGAAACAATGCAGCGTCATGCTCTGCACTGGCATCCCAACCCAATGTTTCCTCCTCATTGTTATAGTCAACAGGCTCCCAACGAGCATCTTCATCATCTTGGCTGACAAAGAGACCCTGCGACCCTGGTTGAGGAGGCTTCGGTGTCGTTTCTTTCCGCGAACCTGGGATGCGCCGGCGTGGCTCGGCGCGCGACGCTGGTTCAACTGGAGGAGGCATTTCAGACCTGATACTTCTGTCCTCTATCCTTTCAGTTGCGGCAGACTGCGCTTGGGATGCTGTTCTGCTAGGAATCTGCTGAGGAGCTGGCGTTGCATTCGCACTGGCGTCGTAGTCTCCGGAAGTCATGAGAGTGAACTCGCACAGCACACCGTCACTCCCATAACTGAACTGCAGCGGCCGGGTCGGCTGCGAGTAATATGCTTTGAGATTGGTTTTCAACGTAACCGCGTGGGCGACGATGGCTTTGAAGTCCTTAGCGCTAATGACAATGTGGAGTCCGGAGTCCACCTTAAATTCTTCGAAATCCCCAGTGTTCACTGCAACAGCAGTGGAGAGGCTATGCTTCAAGATATCCTTTCCACTCTGTAGTTTATCCGTATATGTCTTGAAAATGGCTCGACCGTCCTGTCCGGCAACGATATCGAGTAACTCATTCCTTGGGCCGAAGTACTCAATGTACTCTTTCATCGCACTCGAGTGCATAGACCATCTATTCTTTGCTGCATTGCGGTCAAAGAGTGCATGCATAACATCGACCGCTTCGTACGTCAGTTTGTATGTCTTGATGACACCTTGGTCGCAGACCATCTTGACAATGAAACGACATTGAGTAGCATCCGGTCTATCCTGGATGCTGACTTCGCATCGATCGATTGCTCCATCTCTTCTGAGAGGATCGTTCAAGCGGGCTTTGAAGACGGAAAGCAACGCCTTGGCGTACATGCTACATGTGAATCGACCATCGGAACCTCCATGGCTTGAGAGAAACTCATAGCTGGCAAAGAATTGATTTCCGTCCAGAGTCAAGGCAGCATATGCGGATTTGGAGGAGTTAAGGGCAGTAAACGTGAACTAACGAGCCGATAAGAGTAAGGACTAGAAACGGCAAGATTATGTACCTACACGTTCACGACGCGCTTCAATTGCCACCGTGTCGCTGAATTTCGCAAGGCATATGAGTATATCGTGGACCTTAGCCGCCGCCTCAGGGGTCAGAGTAAAGTTGAGAACGACCATCACGTCTCATCGTCGAGAGCATATCGTTCCATCCGGCCTTTGAGGGCTGGGTGATAGAGTGGGAGCATGTAGTTGGGACGTGCATCGCGTCAAGCACTCTTTCGCGTCCTTTCCAGAAAGGGACTAGCGCCTTCTTCCGCTCGACAACACTTGATCTCGAAGCATCTCAGACCCTACCCAAAACAAATCGATACCGTATTCGTTATGGCAATTACTCTTCCGGATGATGTATTGCATTTGCTGTGTGAAGAGCTTGCTTCACAGGAGCAGTTCGACACCCTCTTCAATTGCGCATGCGCTAGTCGTGGTTTTGCGGTACCCGCATTAACACACCTTTATCGGTATGCATAACCTGGAGAAATCCCGGGTCCTTTCGGTTTGGTGGTGATCACGAGAATATTATCCCTTATTTACTTTTTTGGATCATTGCTACTCCATTCTAACAGCACTACAGCTCACATCATTTGGCTCCTGTCCGCGGCGGGGGAGACGATGAGACCATCCTCATATCCACAAAGCAGCTGCTGACCCAAAAATGGTCTATATTGTGGAAGTCGATTATTGCATCGGCCCTGGAGGCGACATTATTTCCATATTGTCGTTATATAAGAGTGCTGGATCTTCGCGATCTGCGGAACCTTTTCGAGGATGACCACTTTCGAGCAAACGTATCAACGGAGTTCTTTTCAGGGCCCATGGTTCGGTTTCACTTGACAACGGGAGACACCAGGCGGCGTGCACGACTCGATTTAGCAGCTATCATCGACTTCGTGGGAGAAGTGGTGACTCAGCACACTCCTATGCTTGAGACCATTAGTGGACAGCTGGATTCCCATGCCCTAGTTCGATGGGCCCCAAGGTTACCGCGGCTCCACTCTTTGGAGTTATACGACCTGAGCCCTCTGGAGGACGAGGGTGTTGATGCAGCGATATCTCAGAATTGTCCACACTTTAATTCACTCAGCATCTACACCAAATCGCCCTCGGGTGGTGATCACGATCGTAATCTGGCGCGTTTCCTTGAGTCACTCCCCCAACAGTCCTTGGAAATGTTTGAGAACATAGGAGATATTGAGGCAGGAGCTGAAACCTTTGCAGCACTCAACGCTCATGGTGAGTCTCTAAAAGACTTACGGCTCTGTGTCTCTTCAGAGGCCCTGCAGCATCTGTCAATTCTGAGCAGGTGTACCGGCCTTGAGTCATTGCGCATTGAGGACTCAGACAGCCGGACCCACCTGGACTTTACCCAGAAGAAGGCTTCCGAAATTAGCGAGTGGCTCAAGAAGTGTAAGAATCTCCGGAACCTAAGCTTCGTCAAATTCCCCTTAGCTTCCATTGTTGCCACTCCCGTCTTGTTGCAGGACGACATACAGTTGAGGCGGCTCGACATTGACTGGTACATTTTGAGAGACTCCCGGGTTTTCCACCAGGCACTGGTTAATAAGCGTGCCTCCCTACAGTTTCTCTCTCTCAATGGCGACACAGAAGGAATGTTCCGGGACGACGTGGACGCCTTGGTCGACTCGTTGAAGCAACTGACTGAGCTACGGAGTCTCAAATTAGTTCTGATGATAGAGATTCTTCATGATGAGCACATCATCTCCATCATTGAAAACCTTTCTCATCTCGAAGATCTGTACGTTACCGGAATGGAGATGAACGACATCACCTTGGAAAGCGTGGCGAAATTGAGGAACTTGAGGAGCGTTGCGTTTTCAGGAATCTCGAGATTTACCTTCGAGGGCCTGCTCAACTTTGGGACTTGCCTTGGGCCTGGAAATCGAGGCATCCGCGTTATGATTGACATGGTACGTTTCCTAGCCCTACCCATCGTGGTCTACACCGACAGGTACTTACCTGTGGCATCATGTAGGCGGATCCCGACACTCTACTTTCCGACGAGGAAATTACTATAATACGGAACAACCTTGCCTCACAGGTCGGCGGCAGCTTGGAATACACCCCATTCAGAGGTAGGCTCCACGATGTTACCACTAAACCGAGAAAGCTAACTGTAGATACACTAGATCCTAACGTCTCTGAGTTTGAGACCGATTCGGATTGATTAAGACGTGTTTGCAGGGCTCTTATAGATAACAACCCTAGGTTTCCAAATGCCTTGGTATCTAGGAGAGACCGCTCGACATTGGTTTATTTCCTGCAGGTTCGGTGAATTGGGAATGCAGAATATATGAAACTCTGTAATTACGTGAGCCCCATTCTGTCGAAGTTTGACTCAAGCGCAGGACCTGACTTCCCATTTTTCTGTCCCGGCGGCTGGTAGTAGAGTGAGTGTGCTGAGCAACTGGCTCTCCCTGCCATTGAAGATCGCAAATTTGGAAACGGGTCCTTTGATAACGTATAAAGCTTTTATAACCTGCGGTCGTACCTTTTCTGAAGTTGTCTCCACAAATAAGGCATGGTTACGCTTGGTGGACAGGAGAAGTCGACGTCCATTCGAGGGCAGCATATGCATATGACGTGGGTTCGCTTGTGAGGTGCGGTGGGGTCTACAAAGAATTTCGCCGAGAACCGCATCGACTTGTACATCCAACACATGACTCCTAAGCGCGTATTGGTGATTGCTGGGTCGGACAGCTCTGGTGGAGCGTGAGTTCTCGTTGCATTATAAAGTTTGAACGAATATAGCTAACGGTTAAGTGGCCTTGAGGCTGACCAAAAAGTCATAGCGGCGCATGGCTGCTATGCGATGACCGCTACAACCGCCCTAACGGCTCAGAATACACAGGGTGTCTATGATATTCACTATACACCCCCTGAGTTTCTCCGAAAACAGGTTGATGCTTGCATCGATGACATTGGGATCGATGTGGTCAAGACAGGTCCGATTCGGCAGCTCAGCACTATTGCCCCTGAAGTGGTGACTAACTTTCAAACTTCAGGGATGCTGGCATCCGCTGATGCTATTCGAGTGGTTGCGGACAGCTTTCGCAGGCATCATGTTCAAGTGTCTGTTGTAGATCCAGTACATCAGTTTCTCGTCCGCCTTCAACACACAATCTAACAATACAGGTTATGGTATCAACGAGTGGCTCACATCTCTTGCCCGAACACGCCATCGAGACACTGATAAGTGAACTGCTCCCGCTTACGACAATTCTCACCCCAAACTTGCCTGAAGCAAGGCTACTCCTGAAGACGGCTGGGGTGCCCTTCGAAGAACCAGAAGGCGTCGACAGTATCGTACAGCTTGCTAGAGCTCTCCAACAGCTGGGGCCCAAATATGTTCTCCTCAAAGGTGGGCACCTGCCGTTAACCAAAGACAGGCGCGTATCGAAGAATGCAGCGGAACACAGAATTGTTCTGAATGTTCTCTATGGGGAGGGAGAAGCCACTCTCATGGAGACCGATTACCTAACATCAAAGAATACACACGGCACCGGATGCTCCCTAGCTTGTAAGTTCCTCAATTTCAGAGATGGACAGGTAGTTGTGCTAACTCGTTCAGCTGCCATTGCATCCAACCTAGCTTCGGGGATGGGAATGGCTGAGTCAGTCAGGAAAGCGAACAAATATGTCGAGGCTGGTATCAAAGCGAGCGAAGACATTGGGAAGGGCAGCGGGCCTATCAACCACTTCCACTCTACCTACACCTTGCCTTTTGTCCCGTGAGTTTTCGGCCTCATCGCGCCTTTCTGCTACTAAGTTGGTAAAGCGACGGTTTCATCGACTACCTCATAGAACGAGCAGATGTCCGAGGCCCCTGGAAGGACTACACGGAGCATGAGTTCGTGCGGCAGTTGGGGAATGGCACTCTGCCAGAAGAGAACTTCAAGTACTACTTGATCCAAGACTACCTATTCCTCGTCAGTGTCCCGTTAGTGGGTCCAGTATAAGCGCTCACGTGTGCTAGATTCAGTTCGCTCGTGCCAATGCATTGGCTTCGTACAAAGCAAAGACGATGCTTGACATAGGTCGCGTAAGTCAGCTTCACGCGTGCGACATGAGGAAATCTGAACTTGGAGTTACAGTCGGCCCAACAGATAGTGAATATACAAGAGGAGATCAAACTCCACATTGAAATTTGCAAAGAATATGGTTTATCGATTGCAGATATCGAGAGTCATGAGGAGGATCAAGGTATGATGCCAAACCCAGTTCTCAAGTTCATTTGCTAAGGAGGCGTCAGCATGTACGGCATATACGAGGTACTGCTCTCTATTTCCATGATCATGCCGCCATATTGATGTAATACAGATATGTGCTCGACGCTGGACATTCAGAAGACTGGTTGGCACTTCAGGTTGCGCTACTGCCCTGCCTCATCGGCTACGGCAGGATTGCTCGCAGATTGTATGACGACCCCAAGACGGCTCGAGAGAGCAGATATTGGAAATGGATCGAGACATACGTCTCCGACGAGTATTGCGAGGCTATGAGACTGGGTTCGGGTAGGATCCCGGAGTTTCTTTTTAAATGACTGTGGTGCTGATTGATGGATAGAACTCATTGAGAAGGCGGCTGTGAAGCAGGCGGTGTCACGGATCGATGAGCTGGCGCATATATTCATCCATGCTACAAAGGTAAGTTCCTAAAATCGACCCCTATTAAGCCTTTGCAGCTGATTCAAAGCAGATGGAGAGGGGATTTTGGGATATGGGAATGAGAGGATCGAATGTAGCAAGATAGATCTGTGGCGTCGCTCGGATCCGGGAGTTAGCATGAGTGTGGCTACTATGAACTGACAAGTATAATAAAACCTCAATCATATGGCAACGGCCGACTTTCTTGTACGAATTCATGTTGGCCGGGAGCCGTCGACGTCGTCAACAAGCTTGCGGCAGTCGGCGAGGCGTGGCCACAGCGCCACTCGGCCCCTTGGTGGCAAAATGGGGCTAGCGCCTTGGCGCTCTAAAATTTCTGGAAAGCGCAGAGGCGAGGCAAAACTACTTCATCACTTCTCCCTCCACTCTGCACCCTCCATCCACTCTCCCTTCTTCATCCAAATCGCTGCATTTCACACAGCGACTTAATTCCATCGCTTCCCGTATCTCGATCATCCGAAACTTGGTCGCGGAGCCGACCTTTTTCCCTCCTTAAAATCTTCCTAGTTTGTTCTTTGTCAGATTCTTTCTGAAACGACACAATGTCCTACGGAGGCGGCTATGGATCGCGCGGCGGCAGCAACGGCTACTCGAACGGGTACGGCACCTCGAGCGGTGGATATGGTGCAGCCAACTACCAGTACGACTACAATCAGTATGCTTCGTATGGGTATGAGAAATACCCAATGTCCCAGGCATCAGTAGCATGGTTATTTTGGCTGCCCTTCTCATCCGCGTTTCCTTTCTTACCCCAGGTCTACACACAGGACTCTTCCAGCGGTCTATCCACCACATTCGGTACGCATCTTTGCGCATCGAACGCAGGCTGCGACGGTAGATGTCCGGGTGTTAACGTAGACTTACCTTCACAGCTTCTTGACTCCTGTACAATTATGCTAACTTAACAACAGATACGGTGGCGGTAGCTCCAACGGTTATGGAGGTAGCGGCGGATATTCCCACGGATACAGCAATGGCGGCGGTTACGGGGGAGGCGGTTATGGCGGCGACATGCGCGGTGGCGGTGACCGCATGGGAGCCCTCGGATCAGGCTTGAAAGAGCAACATTGGGGTGCGTACAATGCTCCGCATTTGTCGACTAAACCTGCTGACATCCGTTCAGATCTCGATGCCCTGCCCAAGTTCGAAAAGTCTTTCTACAAGGAGGATGAGGCGGTAGCTCGTCGTACACAAGCTGAGGTTGACGCGTTCCGCAAGGAGCATCAAATCACGGTGTTCGGCAGGGACGTCCCCAAACCCGTTACAACCTTCGATGAAGCCGGTTTTCCAGGATACGTCATGAATGAAGTCAAGGCACAAGGATTCGCCAAGCCTACCGCCATTCAGTCGCAGGGTTGGCCGATGGCTTTGTCCGGGCGCGACGTCGTTGGTATTGCAGAGACCGGTTCCGGGAAGACCCTGACGTACTGCCTTCCCGCCATCGTTCACATCAACGCGCAGCCGCTCCTCGCTCCCGGTGATGGACCCATTGTTCTCATCCTGGCGCCGACTCGCGAGTTGGCTGTCCAGATTCAGCAGGAAATCAGCAAATTTGGAAAGTCTTCTCGTATCCGAAATACCTGCGTCTACGGCGGAGTGCCGAAAGGCCCCCAAATCCGCGACCTCGCCAGAGGTGTCGAAGTCTGCATTGCCACTCCGGGACGGCTTATCGATATGTTGGAGGCTGGCAAGACCAACTTGCGCCGTGTCACTTACTTGGTGCTTGATGAGGCAGACCGTATGCTGGACATGGGTTTTGAGCCGCAAATCCGCAAGATCATCAGCCAAATTCGCCCTGACCGTCAGACTTGCATGTGGTCCGCAACATGGCCCAAGGAGGTCCGACAGTTGGCTGCTGACTTCCAACACGATTTCATCCAGGTCAACATCGGGTCGATGGATCTGGCTGCTAATCACCGTATCCAGCAGATTGTAGAAGTTGTTTCAGAGTTCGAGAAGCGTGACAGGATGGCCAAACATCTGGAGACGATCATGGACGACAAGAATAACAAGGTATTGATCTTTACGGGCACGAAACGTGTCGCCGACGACATCACTCGATTCCTCCGCCAAGATGGATGGCCTGCATTGTGTACGTGAACCTTCCTTTTGCAAAAGCGATTAGCTAACCTGTTACAGCCATTCATGGTGACAAGCAACAAAACGAACGTGACTGGGTATTGAACGAGTTCAAGACCGGAAAGAGTCCGATCATGGTTGCCACCGATGTGGCTTCCCGTGGCATTGGTATGACTGCAAAACCCCCTCCCACCCCACCCTTCCCTTCCCTCCTCCCCAAAATATGTCTTACTGCGTGTTCTGTAAAGGTGCTCTGCTTGATACGTCTCGTGCGCTCGCTTCCATTTTCCACATGACATCGTCCAGGGCTTTAAAGTGTTTTATCGAAACTGATTACCAGGGATCCTTGGTCTATCGGTGAAGACTTCTTCACCGTCATCAACCTCAGGTATCATCGGGGTACTTCTGAGGTGTGATGAGATACTTTGACTCGCCCCAGTCGCAGTTTCTTCCAAGGTTTCCTGGACCAGGAGATAACCTCAGCCTCACCCATTGGACTAGATGCCGTGATCTCGTAGCGCACAGAGACAGTTGCTCGCAACATACTACAGCTTCACGCGATCAACATATTGGTCGTCGTTCCACATACATCTGCTTACCAAGATGCTAACATTTCACTTCTTAAGATGTTCGTAACATCACCCATGTCCTGAACTATGACTACCCGAACAATTCGGAAGACTATGTTCACCGCATTGGGCGAACGGGTCGTGCTGGTGCCAAGGGTACCGCCATCACCTTCTTCACGTCTGACAGTAAGTTGAACTCCCACCTTATGATTGTCCAAATCTAACCGATAATGCAGACGCTAAGCAGGCTCGTGATCTTGTGGGTATTTTGCAAGAAGCCAAGCAGCCGATTGATCCCAAGTTGCATGAGATGGCCCGTTACAACAGCGGTGGAGGCGGCGGCCGATGGGGTGGACGTGGCCGCGGTGGAGGCGGCCGCGGTGGCGGTAACCGTAAGTCAAAGCCGGGTTCTTGCGTGACTGCAAGCATGCTGACCGTCTCAGGCCCTTGGACTGGAAGCAACACTGCTCCCCTTCGCAACAGCCGATGGTAGATGCACTCTTGATCGATTGACTGCATTCTATTGCGGCATATCGACTGATCACATCGTGGACTATATGTCCCGAAAGTGCTTAACACATAATTTCCTTTCCGCGTAGGATTCCTCAGGCATAGATTTCTTTTTCGCTCGCGGACACAGGCACACCAGCGCAGTGGACCAACGCTGAAGGAATATGGAGATACCCAGGTCCGAGTGAGAGTGTCCCGTGCATGGGTCTGCTCTTCGACAGTATGAGTTTATTTGTTAGACTGGCATCATGTCTTTTCTTTTCCGTTTGCGGGTACGGTGGGGGCCAGTCACATTTCCTTTCATAACAAATGAGGTCGGGCATACCCGGCTCTAGGGCACCGAGCTGGAGAAAAAGGCTCCCTGATATTAAAAAATCGTTAAGTTAGTAGTGCGAAATACATCAAGTATATATTACATATCTTTTGTATATACCGACCTGTGAAATCTCGCATCCATGTGTTGCTGCGCTTTCCTTCACCTAGACCCGACCACTCAATGTGCAAATGTTTACACCTGCATGTCTGAGCAAGGCACGTGACACCCACGTGAATTTCTTTGAGCTGCAACATTGAAACCTTATCGATAGGGATTTCGGCGGTCCCAGCATAGGTCTTCCAACGACAAGCGCCACCAGAAACCAACATTCTCACAGCTGCAAAACACCCTCGTTAACCCACTTTGGAGGCTTAATCCAAGTCAAACAAAGGAACCGACCTTCCTCTTCCGCTCCTAATTGCATAACTGCCACTCTTACTGCACTCCCCTCACAATCGACCATTGCGCATCTTGCGACTTCTACCCTGCGCCCGACCACATCTCCTACAATCTCCGATCAACTCAACTCGCAATAATCCACCATGGGTAACGATGGTGGCAGTATCCCCACTCGCCGCGAACTTGTCAAAGAAGCCGCAAAAGCGCTCTCTACGACCCAACTCAAGGAGGCACGAACGGAGCAGCAAGCCTACGCCTGGACGCACGACCCGATAACTCGAAAACCGCTCGCACAGCCGGTAGTTTCGGATTCATCGGGGACGTTGTATAACAAGGAGACTATCATTGAGTATCTCCTTCAAGAGGAAGGCGATACGAAAAAGGTGGAAGCGGAGCGGTTCTTACAAGGCCGCGTCAAAAGTCTGAAAGATGTCGTGGAAGTGAAGTTCCAAGTCGTCGATGGGAAAGAGGAGATTGGTGGTGGCTCAGGCAGGACGGAGAAATGGGTCTGTCCGATTACGGGGCGGGAGCTTGGGCCGGGGAGCAAGGCTGTATACCTTGTGCCGTGTGGACATGCTTTTGCGGGGAGTGTGGTCAAGGAGGTTAGTGGCGAGGTGTGTTTGCAGTGCAACACGGCGTACGCGTCGAACGACATCATTCCAATCCTTCCCGTTGAGCCGACGGATATCGCGCACCTGACGCTGAGAGTCCAGACGCTGAAGGAGAAGGGGCTCACACATGCGCTGAAGAAGGCGCCGGGGAGCAAGAAGCGGAAGAAGCATGCCGAGAAAGAGACTGCGAACGGCGAATCTACCTCCACACCCACAGAACCTACCAACGACTCCTCTACGAACGGCGTCTCTAAGGATAAGCCATCCTCCACATCCACGCCATCTACTTCCTCAACTCCCAAACCCGACCAGCAACGAAACACTCCCGACCCCTCTTCTTCTACTACAACCACCAACTTGTCCAACATCAAAAACGCGTCCACCGCCTCACTGACGCGGAAAGTCCTCCAAGAGCAGGAAGAACGCAACAAGCGGCGGAAACTGCAACAGAACGACAATGTCAAGAGTCTGTTTTCAAGTCGGAGTGCGACGCCGAGTCAGGGGAATAGTAGAGATTATATGACGAGGGGTTTTAGTATTGGGAATGCGGGTGGGAACAAGTGAAGGAGGAAAGGCGAGTTGTGCTTGATTAACATGAGTACGTACCGCGAGGGGAGAGGAGGTGGGTTCGCGCGTGCGACTGAATACATGGGGTATTTTGGGGCATGTTCCGTTATGATATGGGAAGTTCTCGCAAACGGACTTTGAGAACAGGAAGAGCCCCCCAAGCTTTGTGCAGTTAATTCGCCTTGGAACCGCTCGAGTGATATAGATACCCATGAATGACTTCCTAAAGCACGTTCGCTGGCATACAAAAGCATGGGAATGTAGATTCCCTTGCCCTTTGTATGAATGTAGACGAATCCAAGATACGAGACTATTTATTAGTGAAGCGTGGATTGCTCGTTGGCCCATGAATCTTCACTCGCCTGCGTTGCTTGTTCAACTTTTGCTTCGTCTAGTTAAAAGCTCCCTGAAATCGGGAGTGCAAGCTCACCCCTTTATATCGTCCTGTCTCTCTCCTCGTTTTTCATTTTTTCTTGTACGACTTTGCGGTCGTCTAATGCCGTCATCAGCGTTTCTAACAGTTAGGACTACTGGCAGTAATTGTTCCTATGTACTGCTTATATAAGCAGCAAGAGACTGTTGAGGATCTTAGTAGTAGGCTCCTAGTAAGTAGGAAATTGAAGTTGGCTAGTTACTAGGAGATGGCTAGGATTACTAGTTTCTTGGTGTAGCAGGTGTGTTAGAGTAGGAGAGGAGCATAGGATTGGGGTGTTAGTAAGAGAGGGACCGGGAGGATTGGTTTCAGAGAGAGACGCGTCGGGTCGGAACTACAAAACTGCACCATCGCTCTACTAGAAACTCCTTTACAGGAGGAGGCAGTTACTATAGTAACTACAGCTACTAGTAGCTAATAAATAAGTTAGCCTAGTAACAGTTATTGCTAGTAGGTCTTCTTAGCAGCTGTCAGATTTGATAGTATCTGAAGATGTCACGGTGACAGAAAGATTGAATGAAGATGGGTTGACTGATTGTAT
>NW_022986852.1:671159-672891 GCF_010094085.1 Westerdykella ornata
CAAGCTGGAACCAGTCTTGTATAACCTTAGGATCCTCACAGAGAGCTCTCTTGTAATCATACTTTCGATTGAACTTAATTGTAAGCTCTGGCTGGTGTTTGACAAAGGTTGCAGCCCAATTCTAGCCGACTGGGTCTCGGTGCCATGCAGCCAGCAAGGAATTAGCCATATCTTTGACAGCAGCAAGCCGGGAAGGAAATCCTCACATGTCAAGATCAAGGATATGCTGAACGATCACCTCTTCTTCCATCTTTAGTAGCTTCATTGAGTTAGGCATACAGTCACGTCGAAAGATCGCTCCAGCACATCGGTCTCATAGTGTTGTTCGAGAGACACTGTAGATCTGTGTAGCACATCATTCAGAGATATTCGTGTCTTGCTTAATAGCCTGGATCACAAGCTGTACATGAGCTTCTTTTGAAGAAGGTAGATTATTGTATTGTGGAGGCATCACGAATATACTGTAGTTGACAGTACAATTTGGTGGGATCCTGGCATAGTGGATGGCTCGCCCATATGGACAGCTCACCCATGAGGTATATTAATATCTAATTGATAGTTCCTGTATGTTAATTTACTCTTTAGCTTTACTAAACTTATGTGCTACATACCTTACTTTCCTATTTTTATATATATACATAAAACATTGACTATATTATCTAAGTATTAATTTTTGCAAAGACCTGACAACATAGAAATTTCTAACAGAATAGAAGCTCTAACAGAGGGAGTCTCCCTAACATGCTGTTAGATGTTTAACATGCTTATAATAGCTGTAATATGTTCCACAGGTGAGCGCTACATATGGGTGAGCATCGCACCCTACCAACTTTGCCCACCTGTTCAAACATGCAATCCAACCACCTTATAGAATAATAGATAAATATTAATAGAGTAGATCAAGTAGTATCTTAAGTATCTTTTTTATATGTATGTAAGTTATGCTCAGGCTCTCTATACCTTGTGCAGCGTGCCAGAGCCTGGCGGCTGAGATCTGATTGCCCACTACCTTGATGCTGTTCATGAGCAATCTGCTCCTCAACCTCTTGTTGAGCTAGTATATCCTCTCCTGCTCCCTTTGTTAAGTCTCCATGCTTCTAGATCTACTTCTTCTTGCGCTGCCTCCACTTTATAGCTGCCTTATTGGCTCTCTCAAGGCTAGCAATTCGATCATGCATCAGCTCAGCTGAGAGCATCATCACTTCAGCCCCCTTCTTGAGTTGATTAATCACCTCAATAATTGAGGCTGATGATAAGCTCTTATGCTACCGAACATGATCACATATTAGTATTGATTGAGCCTCAAGCTCACGTACGTTGCTTGGTATTCGAGCCTCCCAGAGAGCCTCTACTAGAGCAGCTGGAGGAGTAAGCATACGGAGCTGCACATCTAGCTTTGACAGAACAATATCTGGCTGGAGAGGAACTAGGCCTATACCTCGAAAGGCTGAGCAGATGTTGGCTGACGTAAACGATTGATCAAAGGCTGCCTTGAAGGCTGACAGAAACTCAAGCTTCGTGATGTGGTTGATATGGTTGTGGATCAGAGCCTCAATCTCATGGCTGTATGCATGCTTCTGTCAGATGGTAAGCCAGTTTATGGATATCCTATCTGGGACTGGAGAGGAGGACTGGGAGAAACTATCTGTACCGGTACTGTCTGAGGACATGTGGCTAGTGATTCTGCAGTGGCTAGTGCCCTGTGCAGCCTTGGTGCCCAGAGAAGGAACAT
>NW_022986852.1:1409015-1416991 GCF_010094085.1 Westerdykella ornata
AGAGAAGTAAAGCAGGTAAGAGAAGTAAAGCAGGTAAGAGAAGTAAAGCAGGTAAGAGAAGAAAAGCAGGCGAGAGAGAAGTGCAGTCAAGTGGAAGACAAACGCAGCTAAAGGAGTGAGAGAGAAGGTGGTTGAATACTGCGGCTTTCCACGTCCGATTGAACACGCCGCTGCAATTCCTCTGTTAGGTGCAATTACCTACCCGGCACAAGTCAATTGGCCACAACCTAATAATGCAGCAGGTAGAATGCCCTTTTGGAACTCAACTATTCGTACAGGCGCGCTACGAAGCTAATTGCAGGACCTCCTAAATTGCTGAGCCTGCTAGCTGTTTAATCGGACGTGGAAAACAGCAGTACAGAGGAGAGCAGGGGGGGTTCAGTCGGATCTATGTGAAAAGAAGCAGTTGGCGACGGTGACCCCGCAGTTGCTGTTGTCCCGACCAGTGGGCTGTTCGAAAACGTGCCAGTTTGCATTATTGCGAGCGGGGGTTGACTGTCTCAGGATACATACAATTTGGCTCATGATCCGAAGAGTTGTGTGTGGCCTGCACCAGATGCAGACCGAGCTGTTGCATATGAATCATCCGGGACGGATCGAATAGAGAACTAGTCTACTTGTCAATAGTAATATAACTCGCATGTGGTGTTCTAAAGATACACCTTTGCGCAATCTCTACATTGACTGGGGAACCCGGGAAACAAAAGACACGCGCGGATGAAGAGGTGACAGCCGGGAGGATTCCTGTTCGCAAGGGCGGATGTGATAGCCTAGAATCAGATGGGCGCTTGCGACCACGTGGAGAGCGACAGGGCGGATAATTATTGCAACCCTGGGGTCTGGGGGGTGTTGTCTGTGCAGCCAACAGTGAATATGTAGATATCGGCTGCAATGATGGATGGGACAGTCGATGGAAAAGGACCTCCGTTCGTGGCCTTGCGTATTCGCTCACAACGTCGAGGATGGGAAGAGAACGTTTCAACGTTCCTGCGCAGGCGATGGCGGGAACGAGAATGTCCGCGCACTGGTGAAACGCCAGAGGCGTGGACCAGCTTGAATGAGCGACATGCTAATTTGTCTGTTGCAATTCTGTTGGGTGTTATTAGACGGCGCACTCTGTGGGTTAGCTGGCGACTGGCCGCTCGGAGAGTCCGTATCACCATCCTCCCACAGTACAGCGTACCAGACCAAGAGCACAAATGGCGTTTACATACACAGTACTTGAAGGTAGATTGTTATGGAAGCTGCAGCAGACGGTAAGACACATGAAGGTATCAAAGTTCATGGACCTTTTCCGGTGTACCGTGTGTGGTATGTATGGCGGAGTCTCGCGGAATGCCAAGCCGGAGGAAAGTGGCTCCGGAACCCAAAATCAACCCCGTTGCATCGAACTCCAGGAATTGTGCAACCATCAAAGTTTCCAGTCGGCTGTTCTCACACATGCAGAGAGGTGAGTTCCCTTCAGTCGCCTCAGAGACATGAATCTTTAACAAAACAGTTCGCGAACACTCAGAGACGAACGACCTGCTCGCTTACAACAAAGGCCCGAAACACTGACAGGGTCCAAGTTCCTCGCGGAGCATGCCACGGTCTATCCCCGGGGGGCCAAGGTAAAATTGAGGGGGTGCTGGCCATGCGGTTCGAGGAGGTCATGGCGGGGAGCCGCTTTGGGTGAGATCAAACAGGAAACGCAACCTTGTGAAACAATGGCCAGCCCCCAGGCAAAGTAAGCTGGGTCCGCCTCTCCAATTGGTTGGACCGCAGGCGACGAGTATTTATTGGCAAATGGACGTGCGACATGGTCGCAAGCACCGCAGGACATGCGCTTCGAATCACGCTCGCGAGCAAGCAAGCTGACCCATGGACATAACGCCGCTGAGTGGTGCTGATGGCCTGAAAAGGCACCGCAGTTCAGTTCCATCGTGAATGAGACGAGATGTAAAGAAAGCGGTCCGGCGAAATTTCTGTCGAGTGGTAGTGGAAGCGGCTCTGCGTTTTAAGGGGGAGCTAAGCGTGATGGCACTCGAAACATCCGGACGGATTCACGGAGTTTTGTGGCGCAGGTCTGCCCCAACAGGAACGCAGACGGGATATGGAACGTGTGGATTATTGGGGCATCCAGCACCTGCTCGCCGGCGATGCGGCGTGCTTCAACCAGCATTGGCGGCAGGTGCTAGGGTTCGGATTAGGGATTAGTAGGGCCTCCCCTCTTCGCAATCCCTCCGCTCCTTGTCTCGTTCGCTCCAGCTCCAGCCTCCCTGGGCTCTCCGTCCTCTTTCTCAAACACTCGTCCGTGCGCTCCTTTTTTATCAGTCTATCACCCCTCCGCCGGCCCTTCTCTGGGCTCCTCGCGGTGCGCACGCATTTACGGCTTCACATCTTTTCGCCTCCTGGCCAGAGTCTGGGTGCGATCGACGCGTAGATTGACCCGCCGCCGTCGCTCTCTGTCTCACCGTCACACAAGCCCCCGATCTTGATTAGCTGAGCCCATCCTTTGACACTTACTGTGTTAGTGTTGCGGCTTGTCTCCAGCATTCTGCGACACTCCTCTCATCTGCCTCTCTCCTAACCACGAACCCACTTTGGGCCTCCTTGCTCAGCCATGACAACGGCTGTTGCTTCACCCCCGGTCACGGCGCCGCATGCTCCTCCCGCAGAGGGGGTTGGCAGTGCGAGAACATATGCGCCCATTGCGCCCTTGACTTCTCCTCCTCACGCCGTGACGCCTTCCAAATCCTCGAAGCTGGTTGCCGACAATGCCTCGCCGACCTCATCAACAGATGGCACTTCAGCCCAGCAGAGAGCGGACGGAAAGCGTTCACCTCACTCGTATGTCTCTTGCATCCCAACCTCGCTCTTCCTCTTCTACTTCCTACTCCCCTTCCTCTTCCACCTCTGGACGTCGCCGACCGTCCACTTGTTCCTCGCTCTCAGCCTCCATGTCTCCTCCCATGCAAGATGCCTCTTCTAACCGCAAGCCTTCGAGCAGATTGCGGAGCGCGCAAGCACCCAAGATCGTCGTCAAGAAGGAGCCCTCCTCGCCCGACATGACGAGCTCTCGTCACCGACCCAGACGGCTGGATCTTTCAACCAACAGTCACATCGTCCACACCTCCGGCGCCCTCACCTCTCGACCCGATCCCATGAGTTCAAAGGGGAGTGCATCGATAATCGACGTCGGCCTTGCCTGTCTCTCCCCGGGCTTCCACACCCAGGACCCCACGATGCGGGAACAACTTCAGCGCAGCATAGATGTCAGGGAACGACAGAGGCAGATCATTGAAGCGCGGCAGAAGCAGGGTAAAGGGGGCAACGCGGATGAGGAGAGCGCCCAGATGACCCCGTTTGGACGGGCAATGAAGACTCCCAGCACTTCTCGGCGGAAGGGACCTCCCCCGGGTCTTTCCATCGCACCCCCCTCACACCAACAGTTTGCAAATGAGCGGGTTATCCAGTCGGCGCCGATCAACCAGTCCTTCACGGGCCTTCGACCTAATATTCCACCGTCTCGTCACGCTGCGAACGGCCCCTCAAACCTGTCGCAGACCTCTCACATCCACCACGTCCCCGCAACGCAGACAAACAACCGCCTACCACCCATCTCGGACGTGTTCCCCGAGCCACTTGGTGCACCCCGGAACCCATTCAACAACAGCCCAGGCCACTCCTCGCACTCCAACAACCAGCCCCCGCTCCCGTCTCCCAGCTTTCCTCCCCAGCAGCAACAGGCCCCACAGCCGGCCCGCCGTCGCGAATATAGCTCGGCTGAGGAGGCCGTGCAGTCCCTGTCCGGTGGCCGAGAGGACCTCCTGCCCCGCATTGTTCATTATGGTGGCCACCAGCCGCCTACCCCGCCCTCCCCGATGCCAAAGCAGAATGCGTCTTCATCATACGCGCCAGCAAATGCAGAGACACATCGCAGCAGCAGCTCCCGAAGGCGAGGTCGCGACGAGTACGAAAGGGATAACGGAACGCCGCCCCTTGGTCGTCAGCAGCCCCGCACTGGACCCTTTGGCGAGGGCCGCGACACGCCGGAGACGCAGCGGAGGAAGAAGGAGGAATTTATCCAGCTTTGTTCGAGAGCATGGGATCTGTTCCACTCGTGAGGTGGTACGAGACGCTGAATTTCTGCGGCAATACTACGTTGGAGCGGATTTTTTTGTCTGATGGCATGGCGTTTTCGGAGTGTCTACGGCTTATCTGATCAGGCGGTTTGCCATTTTCTCGTTGGTCGCTCGAGTTTCATCGCCTTTACCCTTCGGTCCCGTTTGCTGTTTTGGTGAATTAACCACTTGCACATTCCGTTTCGCTTCTTTTACCTGAACGTTCATATTCTCTTCTTCTGCCCCGAGTGACATTCTGGTGGCGGTGGCTCAGAGAGCTTCATATCCCAGCCCGTTCCCCTTGTCTCGCACCATGGGTATTTCTGTCGCTTGAATCAAGCGGATGGATGTTGGAGTACGAAGGCTTTTGGGACTTAATATCTTCTTCCATTGGACGGCGGTTGAGATGGTAGATGTGGCGTAGTAGATTTGAAGTTGATTTCGCACAGTGGGGGGGAGGGGGGCAGAAAAAGTGTATTTTGGATGATGGAGATATCCCCTTTGGTGGTAGTTTGCTTGGGTAGCGAATCGAGATGGTGCAATTGACATATGGAGTCCTTCATTATCGATGTAATGGTCGCGAGATCCTACAACCACATTGCTCCCCGTATGCCATGCCCTTGCGGACCACTGGCTGATCAGTCGGACGGGAAAAGACGCAGACGTCGTGAGTGGCGTGGAACGCCCCCTTTCCAGGTGTAGTAAGCATTGGAACCACCGTCCGCGAATGGCGTAATCCGCCTGTAGTACGTACATAGATGGATCTTCAGTCAAACACGAAAGCCCGCAGTAGGGGGAAGAATAGAGCTCATATCTCACGCTCATCCACCTTATCCGTCCCAAGGCATTTCCTGCCAATCGAGATTCTACTGCACCCAATATGTAGCTTCAACTAACGCCAATAGAGAGGAGGGAAGAACGGGGTCAACTGGGAAAACTCATGTCTGTAGGACCCCCGGAACTGGTTATCCGTACTGTATGTAGCGATTTGCCTCACCTGCTTTCTTTGCGTTTGGTTGTAGCGTCAGGACCACCGCTTTCGTTGATTTAGCATTACTCAAACGGCATGCTCGGATGACGGCTTTGGGCCTCAAAATGTTGTGGACTAATGGGCGGTCGTCTCAAGCTCGTCGATACCGATACTGACGTTGTTGTGGTCGTCGTGGCTGTACAGGTGTCCCTGACCCCCAAACACTGTTTCCAAGCAACTGATTCCTGGCTGTCTTGGACCTTGCCCGCCTCGAAAGGTGGCAGCCTAATAGGCACTAACTTAGGCTTGTTAATGCTAATACTAACGTTGTTGTAGCTGTTAAGTTGCTCAGATGTCCCTGATACCCAAACACTTCCTTCAAACAGCCGAATTTCCACCTGTCTTCGGGCCCTGCCCGCCTCGAAACGCGGTGGATACTAATGGGCCGACTCAAGCTTGTCGATGCTGATACTGACGCAGTTGTGGTCGTAGGAGTGCCGCTGGCAACGACGACACTTGTTCCTGTGACAGCATCTGCGTCCAATCTCCGACGCTTGCTTCGCAAATCCTTCCATGGTTGTGCAGTTCATCTGGCCCATCCTGTCCGTCTTCTGCGTTTTGCGTTTGTTGTTTTCCTCGTGACACTGGTTGTGTTGGAGAACCCAACTCCCCGGCGTCCATCTGGCCTATGATGTCCGCCATCCGCTTCCGTCGCTCGCTGTTCCCTCGCGGCACTGATCCATTTTTTGCTTCTCACTTGCCTTCCTGCTGCCACCGGTTCATCTTTTGCTTGTTGCTCGCCCTCATCGTAACACTGGGCCATCTTTCGCTTGTTACTTGGCTCCTGCTCGGAAGTCTTTTCCTGTTGGTTGATCCATCTGTGCCTGGGTTTCTTCGCTCGGACGATGTCGAATGCTTCGGTTCAGCGAGGCTCAAATGCTCCGACGACGTGGTCCCCGCGCGGGAACCGCAGAAGAATCGGCTTCGGTTTGTATGCCATTGAGTATCTCTGTCTCCTTTGATCATTGATTGAAGTGTTACGTTTAGCTACCACAATACACTCATCAACTTTGAATGCATCAACTCTTCACAATGGTAAGGAGTGAGAATATCCAGTAGATGGTTTGCCCAATCAGTAGAAAATGCTTCAAGATAGAATGCTTTCGCAAATTCCCAGTATTCCGGGTACCACCCTGCCATTTCCCAGTCGATGATTGCCGCCACGCGACCGTCCTTGACGATGATGTTAGCAGGCCTAAGGTCGCCATGAGTGAAGACAATGCTATGCTTATGTGAATCAAGCATGCCACGAATATAAGGGCCAACATGGCCTTTTGACTTTGCCACGAAGGTGTCGGCAATCGTAGCGTTGAAATCTTCTTCGCTGTTGAACGGTCCTTGAAATAGGGTAAGAAACACTTCAACGGCCGCATGCGACGTGTTCAAACTGGTGTGCACCGACCTCTCGAAGTGGTAGACCACTCCAATATGATATCAGTGACCGGTCCACCATTTACAGATCCTATGTAATTGGCCGGCGGAATAGAGCGAAGTTCTGCCAAGTACTTCTTCAAGTCTACCGAAAGCTGCTGCTTCTCAATGGTATTATATCTCCCCCATGATTTCTCCAAGTCCTCGCCTTCAATAAACTCCATGAAGATATACGTATCATAGACACTTCCAAAATCGTCGACGTCTCGGTCCAATGGCCCGTACGCATATGCTGCATATAATCTTGGGACGGGTATTGATGTGCGCTCTCGCACGAATGACATGGTCTTTGCTTCGATGAGGGACGCATGAGAGCCGTACTTGACAAGCATCGACGGGGAAATCTTCGCGAGCTGTGTGCCGGCTCCTACAGTTATAACTTTCAGCTTAGACGCCTCTACCTGCTCTGGGCTGATGATGTCGTGGCCCGGAGCCACGTATAAGACGTTTATCTTTGGATCGGCAGGCATAGAGTCGTAGAGTTCGGGCATTGCGGCTGCCTGGAGGGCAGCGATGGCCTGTTGCCATGCTTTAGCATATCGTGCATTTATTTAGAAGATCCGCTTACCGTCATCTTTTCTTTAGAGAGGCGGGGAACTACTCGGCTTGCTTTGGAACGGATGTGTTGCTGTCCGCTCGACGCGGCACCGCACCGCAGAAGTCAACCCCGCCACGAGCAACAGGTACTGGCGTCAAAACAGTAGTAATTCCGTACGTCTGTTGTTACGGAGGAATCATTGGTCGTCTACCAACAACAAGGAGCTGAGGGTCAGATTTCTACCCTAGGGTACTCCAAGTCGTATCAGGTGTATCTAGAGCGTCCCCAAAAGGAGGAGATGCCTACCTTGTTACCCCTAAATCAGCTTTCCGCTTAATATATAGTTGCAATTATACTACCCTATAACTTCGCCTTTTAAAGGCCCGTTTATTCTACTGTATACAAATCTGTGCGCACGCCATCTGTCACAAAGTCGAAATACCCCACCTCAAGTGCTCAAATCGGCTACCACACTCAAGCCTTCAACACTCGGTCATTTATAGTAGTATATAGTTAATAAAAAAGTCATATTTACCATCAAATAAGTCAACAGGTCGCTTAGCTCAGTTGGTTAGAGCGTGGTGCTAATAGTCACATGACTTGAGAACGCCAAGGTCGCGAGTTCGACCCTCGTAGTGACCAATCATTCTGTTTCTTTTTCCTTTTTTGCTTTTTTGCTCTTTTTTAGAAGTTGATTTTTGGCTCGAAGAGGTGCTACCGTACGGCACCTATTCTTTGCGGTGTACCCCTTTTTTGCGGTTTCGAACACCACTGTTTCCGCAAGATTCCTAGACAGAAGAAGCTTGTGCAACTTAGATAGAAGGGGCTGCAAAGACTATGTCTCTGCACAGTTTCTATATCTTAGTTTATTATA